>NW_005843601.1:48092-70001 GCF_000455745.1 Alligator sinensis
TGGGCTCAGAACGGGCTATTTTGGAGGCTTCCCTTCTCTCCAACCAAATGGCCTCTGATCCAGGTATGACCAGAGTTGCCGAATAAGTGCTTTTGGCAGGATTCCCTGCTCCCTGGCTGCTGGGAGTATGTCTTCTTCCCAGGGCCCTGTCCCTGTTGGAGGGGTCCTTTTTCAGCAGATTCAATCAGACGCATCCGTGAGTCTGTCCCCACCATTGCTGGAAGGGGCCAGTTTCCCAGAGGAGAGGGGCTGTCAGGATCCTGTTAGGGGGGTGATGATCGTATGGGCTTTTCAGGAGGATGTACAGAGCAGAGGCGGGGCGGTGTGTCCCGGCTGTAGGAAGCACACTGAGAGCTGGCTGAGACATGCCCCCACTTGGCAAGAGCCAGCCTGCCCCCAGCTCTGTCCTTCTGCAATGGCTGCAGGCATTGGCAGCATGCATGGGGCAGCAGCAGTGGGAGAGGTAAATATTCACACCACACTGGGGTCTCTGGGGACACTCAAGCCTCCCTGGTGCGTTTGGCCTCACGGAGAAGGAAGCAGCTCTGGATGCATGCTCTGTCATCCTTCACTGTGGGGGTGAAGGTCAGGGAGGCCATGAGGCAGGTCTCTGATCACTCCTGCATTGATGTCCAGCCCCGGGGGAGGGCGAGGAACTTCGGCCTTGGCTCTCAATCACTAACCTGTCTCTACTGTGGATCTGGCCCCATATCACAGCCATGTCCTCAAGGAACTTCCCTTTCATAAAGCAGCATAAGAGCATCTGGCCGCGCAGACACCACTCCAGCCCCTACATCTCAGAGATGGAGTAGGCTGCCCAGAGATGGCTTCCCAGTCTGGGGTCAGAGCAACACACAGAACATGGGCAGCTTGTGATAGTCCCAGAGCTGCCTCTGGCCTGAGATTGGGGCTGGGACGTGTGGGGAAGGCAGGAGTGTCCCCAAGAGCAGGAGGGTCTAACCTGCCCTGGGGAGAGGCAGTCCCTGTTGCTGGAAATGCCTCTGCACCCCCATGCACCACTACCACACTCCCTCTGCTCCTTTCATGGCCCAAGGACATCTGCTACCTTTCTTATTTTCCCAGAAGTAAAGGGCTGCAGGGGCCACAGGACACCTCTGACCTGACCGTGGCACCAGTGTGACCCACTCCTGCACACAGTGGTGGGAGGAAAGACCAAATCAGAGCTCAGCTCAGTGCTGCCGAAGGTCACGGGGTCTTCCTCTGAGGTCCCAGAGCCAGTCCCCACCACCCCCCAGCCAGGGGGACGCCAGGCCCTGTTACTGTGTGGTGGAACAATGTAAATCAAAGCAATTTCAGCCATCAGTTTACACCTGGTTTCCATCACCAGTTTTAACCCACTTTTCCCTTGTCTTCATGGGGGAACAAGCAACACAGCTGGTGCCCACTACCAGGGGTGGGGGGTGGGGGGTGGAGATGTCTACTGGATGGGTGGGGGAGATGCTTGATGATCTGGGAGCTCTGAATGTGCTTGTTTGCCTTTCTCCGAGGTGTCAGCCTTTGTAAGTGTTTGCCTGGCACATGGTCATGCTCCTTAGGTGCCAGAAAAGCCCACGGTTTCCAGCTGGAGGGCCGTGCTCTTCCACTCATGGTCAGACCAATCATGACACCTGAGGTCAAGCAGGGACTCTCTCCCCAGGTCTGACTGTCCTGGTGCAGGGGCCGTTCCAAGGAACCTGAGTGTCTGTGGAACAGCTGCTTGGCTGTGGCGGCAGGGGTAGGGCTCTTGTCTCTCCTCCTTCCACCTCTGGCACATTGCATAGCAGGGGTGACATGTAGCGGGTGCATGTGGATGCATGTGCACCCCCTGAGCGGTGCACCCCCTACAAAAAGGCGCTACTGACACTGTTGGTGGCACCTGCAGGCAGTCACCACTCCCCACCCCACCACCAACACCACCGGCCGCCTCTGTTGACAGTTTGGGATACCTGCTGGCCGCTGTCAATGTTGCCAGCAGCAGCTGCGATTGGTCACCAACCCTCAGTCACCAACAGTGCCAGCAGTGTCTGCAGGAGCTCGCCCACTTACTGCTGCCACACTCCCACGGCCGCCACCACACTCCCACCACTGCCATGCTCCCCCAGCTGCCAGGGGCATGCGCTGTTCATGTTGCATAGCATCCTTTGTGCCACAGATGCTGTCCTTTGTCGTCGTGTGTCAGGATTTGCCATGTGATGCTGCCAATTCCTTTGGCTAGCGTGGCTATCCCGATGAGCTGTTTTGGAAGGATGGGGTGGGAGAACAGGTGGAATTGTTGCCTTGTATGTCAGAAACCTTCCCTTGTTCCCTGGTTCAGGAGGAAGAAGACAGCAAAACAGAATGCATTTGTGTGAAGATGAAAGGTGAAAGATGCAGCCTAGATATAATGGGGGGCATTTATTATAGGCCACCAAATCAGAAAGAGGAGCTGAATGAGGCAATCTTCAAGGAGGAGACACCTATCCAAAATTTACGGGATGGTACTGATGGGAGACTTCCAGTTTGTGAACATCTGCTGGAAGAATAGGGCAGCCAAATGTAAAATATTGAGCTGGTTCTTAACTTGTGTGCAGGCCAACCTCCTGTTGCAGAAGGCTGAGGGTACAACTAGGGGATCCTTTATCTTGGATCTTGTCCTGGCCAATAGGGATGTCCAATAGGGAGATACTTTTTTATTGCCAGATTAAGCAAAGTGTTCAGATGTTATAAGCATCTCTTTTATTGTAATGTCATTGTATGGTTTTTGCCTTTATTTAATATTTTTAAGCAATATTTACAGCTGCAGTTGCCACCCTAGACACCACAAGCTTGGCTGGGTTTTTTTTATTTCCCAAGTCTGGTTTCTTCTTGTTTTTCTTTTACTGGGACTTTCTGACCTGCCTTTTTTTTTTTTTTACTATCTTTTCGTTCTGCTAAATTTCCAGGTCGAAGTGCAAAACTGCACAGCAGCTATCTGAGCCAATCTAGGGTTCATCCAGAGGATTCTGGGAGTATGCTACTCATGTCAAATTGCTACAATAAGCCTGTATTTTTCTTTCTACAGAGTCCTGTGTCCAGTTTTGGGCCCCATACTTCAAGAACAGATTGGAAAGCGTCCAGTGGAGAGCAACAAAAATGATCAGAAGCCTGGGAAGTATGACTTAGATTAAGGAAAGACTCAAAGAACTAGGGTCATTTTGTCTGGAGAAGAGAAAACTAAGGAGATTTTTGGTAGCAATCCTCAAATTCCTGAAAGGTGATTATAGAAAGGATGAAGATGGGCTTTTCCCTTTGGCTGTACAGGACGGGACTAAGAGAAACAGCCTCAAGCTTCAACAGGGGAAATTTATGTTGGAGATGAGGAGGGACTTTCTGACTATGAGGCTGGTCACGCACTGGCACAGGCTGCCTAGAGAAGATGCAGAATCTCCATCCCTGGAAGTGTCACAAGTAGGTTGGCCAAACCCTTGGTTGGGATGGCTTTCATCAGGGAGGACTTTGCCTTGAGCAGGGGGCTGGACAAGATGGCTAGCAAGGTCACTTGACAATGCTGAGTTGAAGGGTTTAGGGAATTCACTAATGTAACTAACGGTGCATTATATTCTAACTGGATTGTGTGTGTATGAAGATACACAAACTGGAGGGAGACTGGATTTGTGTAATCTTGCAGCTGCCTTTTGATCACCCCAATCACCTGGCTGCAAGGGAATGAAGCTAATCTGGTTTTACTCATGGTGTCTGTTCAGCCCAGACTTAGTCCAATCATGGCAAGCTTGATGTAGGAGCTGACAGCTGATGCGGGATGCCTGTCCCCAGGGGTGTGTATGTGTGTGTGTGTGTGCACGCGCGCGTGTGCGCAAATGTGCCCTGGGTTTATTTTTGCTTGCCTTGGTGTATGTGTGTGTTTGTCTAGTTTATGCTTGTGTGTGTATGTGTGCGTGTATGTGTGTGTGTGCTCACGCATGTGTGAGCATGTACATGTGTGTGTCTGGTTGATGCCTGCTTGTGTGTGTGTGTGTGTGTGTGTGTGTGTGTGTGTGTGTGTGTGTGCCTGGTTTATGCCTCTACGCCTGTATGTTTGTGTGCGGTTCATGAATGCCTCTGAATGTGCATGCATGTGTGCACATGTGCACCTAGATTATGTCCACCTGTGTGTGTGTGCACCTGGTTTTTGCCTCTGTGTGTGGGAGTGTGAGAGTCTGTGCCCCTGATGCCGGGGTGGGGGTGGGGGGGAGAGGCGGGGTACACACGTGCATAAGTACTCTGGCTTTATTTCTGCCTGCCTCTGTGTGTGTGAGTGTGCATATGTGTGTGTTTGTGTCTACTTCATAGTGTGATGTGTGTGTAGGTGTGTATGTGAGTGAGTGAGTACTTACTTAATGCCTGCCTGAGTGTGTGTATGCCTGGTTTATGCCTGTGTGGTGTGTGTGTGTAAGGGACACAATAGCATCTGACTATTTTTTGCCTAGCTTCTTGTTGTTTTTAACATACATACATGCATACATACACATGCATGCATGTGTATTACATAGAATCATAGAAGTTGTGTCGGAAGGGACCTTGCAGATCTTCAAGTCCGACCCCCTGCCTGGGCAGGAGGTAAACTGGGCTCAAGTGACCCCAGCCAGGTAGGCATCGAGCCGCTTCTTAAAGACCCCCAGGGTAGGAGCCAGCACCACTTCCCTAGGAAGTTGGTTCCTCGTTATCCCGGGGGGCGCTAGGGGAAACAAAGTCTCCCCCAAACCCTTCTGGTCCCCCCTAGTGAGTTTATAGACGGTCACCAGGTCCCCCCTCAGCCTTCTCTTGTGAAGGCTGAACAGGTTCAGGTCTTGTAGCCTCTTGTTGTAGGGTCTGCCCTGCTGTCCCCGGATCATGTGGGTGGCCCTCCTCTGGACCCTCTCAATGCTGTCCACATCCCTCTTGAAGTGGGGTGCCCAGAACTGGACACAGTACTCCAGCTGTGGCCTGACCAGTGCCGCATAGAGGGGGAGGATCGCCTCCTTGGCCCTACTTGAGATGCACCTGTGGATGCACGATAGGGTCCCGTTAGCCCTGCTGACTGTGACCTCGCATTGTCGGCCCATGTTCATCTTGGAGTCAATAATGACTCCAAGATCCCTTTCTGCCTCTGTGCTCTCAAGAAGGGAGTTTCCCATCTTATAAGTGTGCTGCCGGTTACTGCTGCCCAAGTGCAGCACCCTGCACTTGTCCGTATTGACACTCATCCTGTTTTTTTTAGCCCACCCCTGCAACCTATCCAGGTCTTGCTGCAGTCTTTCCCTCCCTACATGCGCGCCCACCTCACCCCAAATTTTGGTATCATGCAAATTTAAACAGGTTGCTTTTCACCCCACCATCCAAATCGCTGATAAAGAAACTGAACAGTGCGGGCCCAAGGACCGAGCCCTGGGGGACTCCCCTGCCCACTTCAGCCCAGGTTGAATATGACCCGTCCACCACCACCCTCTGAGTATGACCCTTCAGCCAATTTGCAATCCATCTGACCGTGTAGGCTTCGATGCCACAGTCACCTAGTTTTGTGTGTGTGTGTAAAGCTAGGAAATGAGTACACATTCCAATAGTTATATTTATTTTTGCTTTAATCTTAAACTCGCTGAGGCAGGGGGTCTCTGACAATGCCAGGCACAGGAGACTCCAATCTTGGCCATTCCCTACCACCGGACACCATGGATTCCTATGAAAAATTGCTGGGTTTCTCTGCTTTATCCTATGGAGGATCCACCCCCTAACAAGGCTAGTATGACCTAGCACCCCGCAGCACCTTTAAAAGGGATCTCACAGTCCCCCAGAGGCTATGCTTCTGTCCACAGCCTGCAATCACATTGCCAAAGTGCTTTGTTAATGGGCAGGGTGGGACTTTTTTCCAAGCAAGTAATTTCTTCATCAAATAAGGAGCTCTGTAGAGCTGTAAGAGAAGGACAGCAACCGCCCAACAGAAGTACCAGTGTCCCACTGTTCCCATAGCTCATGCCAGCCTCAAACACCCATCCACTGCCCACGGGTAAAAGCCATGAAACCTTTCACTGGCAATGCTCCCAGAGCCTTAGGTTGGGAAAAAAAAAGCAACAACACTTTGAATTAAAGGCCTTCACACAGGGATCAAACTAATGCTGTATACAGGGCTGTGGGAGAGGATATCCTAACTTCTCCCTGTGTGTTTCGTTCCCCTGGGATGCCTGCTGTCTCACTGTGTCTGCAGGGGCGGATAATCAGAGTAGGAGAGTCTTACCGTACCGGGAAAGTTCTCCTCTGTCCCAAGGCCCATGGCAAATCTCAGGTCCACTCTAGGGAGCTGGGACCCCCATGCTCAGCCCCTCTGAAAGGCTCTGTCCCAGCCACATGTAGTCAGGAGGGAGTCTGGAAGGAAAGCGAGCAGAGGGGACTTCCGTGAAGACACTGAAATAGCTGGATGGCTCTGGGTGATTAATGTCCCTTTTGGCACTGGGGCTCCACTGGCAGCTGCTCCAGCCCCCTCTTGCCCCCCAGCTCCTGGTCATTTCATGCCAGCATCCCCCCCCCCTGTCCCCCGACACCTGTCCTTCCTGTTGCCCTGCTGCATTTGGCTGACTCACAGATGGCTTTGGAGAACCAAGAAAGGTTCATAGATTCATAGATGTTAGGGTCAGAAGGGACCTCAACAGATCATCGAGTCCGACCCCCTGCCTAGGCAGGAAAGAGTACTGGGTTCAGATGACCCCAGCTAGATGCCTAGCCAGCATTCTCTTAAAGACCCCCAAGGTAGGGGAGGATGCCACCTTCCTTGGAAGCCCATTCCAAATTTTGGCCACCCTTGGTCATGGTGCCTATACACGTGCTTCAATGTGTTCTAGTTGGAACACATCAGAGCAGACTTGAGAAAACTCAATTAATCTAATTAGAACACTTCAGCATGCCTCACCATCATGAGTATTCAGCATCCCATGTTTCAAAATGGCGGGAGGGTTGCTTTAACTAAAACTTGTTGAATGAGCTTTAGTTAGAGCACCCCTGCAGCCATTTTGAAACATGGGATGCAGAATACACATGATGCTGTGCTGTGGTGTTTTAATTAAAGCAACTGTCTGGGAGCTTGAATTAAAATGCCCCACACCTACCCTGGAGCATGTGTATAGACACCCTCAGAGAGCCAACCATGACTCAGATAATATGTGCAGGACTGTGAGATCTGAAGCCTAATCCTGGTTTAACCATAGTTTGTATCTTTGCTCGGCTTCCCTACTTGTAAAAATAGTGATGATGCGTCTTAGAATGCTTTCAGACCTATAGATGAAAATCAGGAATCAAGTGCTAAGTATTAATAAATATTTAGAAATGCCAGCAGCTATCTTTCCTGAGCAGTTTTACAAATCACAGTTTTGCAGGATGGAAGAAAGTTGGTAAGGAAAATTATTTAATTTTCAAGCTTCATGCATCATCACCCTCCAGGGTGTGCCCTTCACCCCACAACTTAGTATCATCTGCAAACTTGGACAGAGTACACTTCACGCCCACATCCAAGTCACTGATGAAGATATTGCAGAGTACAGGTCCAAGGACCCAACCCTGAGGGACCCCACTGCCCACATCCTTCAAGGTTGATACCGACCCATCTACAGTAAAAGCTCCGTTAACCGGCATCTTACAAGCCGGCATGATCCACTAACCAGCACTCCAGCTTGTAAGATAAAGTGAAACTGGAAGTGTCCATTGTGGCGCTTCTGGTTTCTCCAAGCCCCCATGGCTCGGAGCAAAGCAGCCTGTGCTGCCGACCCCCACGGCCCGGGGGCATAACAGGCTGTGCAGGGCCCACCGCCCTGTCCTGCAGGGCCCACGGGAGGGGCAGCAATGCAGCGGGAGGGGCAGCGATGCCATGGAAGGGGCAGAGAGATGCCCCAGATGCAGCAGGGATAGTGGCGGGGGGGGGGGGGGCGGCAATGCGGCAGGAGGGGCGGAGGGATGCCCCAGAAGTGGCGGCTGGGGCCGCTCAATTAACCAGCATATTTCGTTATCCGGCATCCCCCATTCCCATGAGATGCCGGATAACAGAGCTTTTACTGTACTACTGCTCTCTGGGTGAGACCGCTAAGCCAATTTGCCACCCACCGAACCGTGTAAACATCTATGTCATGGCCTCTTAATTTATTTATGAGAATGGGATGAGATACCATATAGAAGGCCTTGCTAATCCACCTCTACTCTTTCATCTAAGCATTTTGTGACCCTGTAATAAAACGAGACCAGATTGGTCAGGTATGATCTACCTGCTACAAATCCAGGCTGGTTGCCTTGCTGCATTATTTTTCCCACTGGACTCCCATAAATATGATCCTGTTTAATCTTTTCAAAGACTTTTCCAAGGATTGAGGTGAGGCTGACTGGCATATAATTACTCAGATCCTCCTTCCTCCCCTTCTTGAAAATGGGGACCACATTGGCCCTTTTCCAGCCTCTAGGACCTGACCCGAGCGCCACAAGTGCTCAGACAGCCGTGCCAGTGGTTGTGCTATGACACCGGCCAATTCCTTCAGTACTCTCAGATGCAGCTCATCTGGGCCTGCCGACTTGGACACATCCAGTCCATCCAAGTGACTCTGCACTGTCAGCGTCGACAGCTGGAGGGCTGGTGTGCCTCTGACGCCCGTCTGAGAGCCCATTAGGAGAATTATCTTGAGCCCTGTTCAGGAACACCAAAGCAAAAAACTCATTGAATAGCTCAGCCTTGTCCCCCTCTCTGTCACTAATTGCTCCTTTTTGTTCAGAAGGGGTCCAATGCTGCCCTGCACCTTCCTTTTACTCCCTACATACCTAAAAAAAAGACTTTTTGTTGTCTTTAATTTGTGTTGCCAGCCTCAGCTCTGTAGTTGCTTTAGCTTTTCTAACTGCTTCCCTGCAAGTGCGGGCCAAGTAGGTATATCCCTCCTTGGTAGCTTCCCCCTGTTTCTACCACCTATATGCCTTCTTTTTTGCCCTTAGGCTCCCCTGGATTTCCCTGTTTAGCCAAGGAAATTTTTTTACTCCTTCCCCCCTTTTCTCTCATACTGGGATCATCTCCCTCTGCGCCTGAAGGATCACCTCCTTTAGGAACGACCACCCTTCCTGGACTCCCATCTTCCAATACTCCTATCCTGCAGTGCATCATTGACTAGACTCCTGAGCACACTGAAGTTAGCCTTCCTAAAATCAAGCACTTCCACCCTACTAGTTATCTTGCCCAACCTGTGCCAGATGGTGAATTCGATCGATTGGTGGTTGCTGTCCCCAAGGTGACCACGAAACTGCAGTTCCCCTACCAGGTCATCCCCTGTAGCCAACACCAAGTCCAGTAAGGTATTCCCGCTAGTGGGACCATATACCTCCTGTGTTCGGTGAAGGTCCTGCATGCAGGTTAAGAACCTATGTGAATGGTTGGATTTGGCTGACTGCTCCTCCCAGCAGATGTCAGGGTAGTTTAGGCCCCCCATGACACCACGTCCCTAGACTGTACAGCCTCTGAGAGATGCCTCAGGAGTTGCAAGTCTAGCTTTTCCTCTTGATGTGGTGGTCTGTAGCAACCCCAACCCGCCCCCCGCCAGTCCCTTTCCCCACAATCTCCATGTATCCTAACCCACAATGCCTCCACTTTCTCCTCCTCTGATCCCATCTTGATTAGGGTAGATGTACAGTGCTTCTTTACATAGAAAGCAACCCCTCCCCTTTTCCTCCCTACTCTGTCCCTTCTGTACAACCTGTAGCCCTCAATGTGTACTGCTCAGTCATAGGTAGGGTCCCACCAGGTTTCCGTTAGCCCCACTAAATCAAAGTTATTATCTGCAAACAGAAGTGTGAGTTCTTCCTACTTGTTCCCCATGCTCTGAGCATTAGTATAGAGGCACCTGAGCCCTCCGAATGGTGCCTGTGGTGCCCCCCACCCCCTTCTGATGCCCAAAGGGCCCCTTGGTACTTACCTGGGGTGTACTGCTGCATGTCTCATAGTTCGTAGGTTCTAGACTCTCCATCTCCTGCCTCCCTGTCCCCTGTCATACTTAGGGGTTCAAAGGGCCAAATCCACTATTATTAAATACACACATAGGAATGCCTGCATTTGCAAAAGGTCTAGAGAATTATGATTCTTTCCACCATGGAGATTTCCCGTGATTTGCTGGTTTCCCCCATCTCCTTTATTCTGCTCCATGTGTCAGGGTGCTCTTAAACCTCCCTCAAAGGCATTGAGTATTGGCTGCAGCCACGGGTGGGGATGGTGACAGGGCTGTGCCAATGTACACATTATTGCAGTTGTCTAATGAACTCTGCAGTAAACTTCTCGATGTCTACACGTGCAGTGCTATTAGGAAGGAGTAAACTAATTAACTCCATAGCAGGATAGAATTTGTAAATACAAAAACTATCTTACGGTGGAGTTTTTTACTCCACAGCAACCCACATGTAGATGCCGATGGGGCTAGCTGGGGCATGAGTTTGGGCGTCAGTATGGCTGGCTAGCCCCACACTGTAGCACTCTCATGCCCCCGCCAGCCCCTCCACAACACACTGGAATAGATTGGAGCAGCCATGTCAGCAGGGGTAGCTCCAGCATGGCTCAACGTGCTGCAGTCCCCAGCGCATGTTCAAATGGTGTGTCCAGATGCAATAAACTCTGGTGCAACATGTGCTGGAATTTATTGCTTTGACTTAATTGCCCATGTAGGTGTGTCCAATTATTACAAAGAAAGATCTGTTATTTTCCCTTCCTTCTGCCTTTCAAAATAAAGGTGCATCTTACATCCCAGGGCATGGTGTTTGCAAGAAGATATGGTAAGTTCCCAGCTGGTTTCTCTGTACATGAAGGTCATTGTGCAAATAATAGCACCCCCCTATCCCCTGCCACTCATGTCATCTCAGATTCTCCCTGCCATGTGTGGATACCTCTCACCCAGGCAAGTGTTCAAGATGACAGGAAAGCGATATATAGTAAAGAAATTCGGGGCTCGTCAAGAGAGGCGATTGCAACATGGATGGAGGTTGGACTGGCTCACAAGGACAAAACCATAGCAGTGCAGGCTTTAGCATGAGCTGCAAAATCCCAGTAGAGACATGCCCCAGCTGGTAACCTGTAGCAGCGCTACACAATGTTTTTCTAGCTCTAGCTTTGCCTTCCTTCACATGTGCTTGTATGAACCCAGGTGTAGAAATGACTGACAGTGAAGTATTGGAGGTACATCAAGATGCTTAAGGTGGCTAGATTTTGTGTTATGAATCTGAAATTAGCTGCGTACATTTAACGATAATGACTACAGAACTAATGATGCAAGATCTTTGGGCTATTTTGACTATTTTTCATCCAGTTTCTTGTGTTGCTTTTTAAACTTTATATATAATCTAGCAAATTATTATTGCTAAAATCACATGTAATCCAGTGCACATTCCAGTAATTATATCCTTTTACTTTGATCTCAAATGAAATATTATAGCGGAGGCTCCTTAGCAGATTAGCGCAGCATTTAGTTTCCCTTTAACTGGAAAAAAATGTGTTGTGCTCTAATGTGACTATGCTATACACCCTCTGCACCCCCCTTTTTCTAAATCCTAGTTTCCCCCATGACCACAGTGCACATTTTCCCCAGTTAAAGAGCAACTAGAAGCTTTACTAATATGCTAGGGGCCAGCGCTACAGTATTCACTCTAAGATCAAAGCAAAAACACATACAACTAGTGGGATGTGTATTTATTTGCTATATTATATATAAAGTTTAAAAAACACAACAAGCTAGGCAAGAGTAAAAAATATAGTGTCACTAGTCTTGTAATCACTATAATTAAATGTGTGTCTCATTCAGGTTCACAAAACAAAATCTAGCCTTCTTACATGTGTTGGCAGTGCCTCCAGTACTTCACTGTCAATTATTTCTACACCTGAATTCATCTGAACACCCATGAGTGAAGGTTTTTAGCTAGAGATGAAAATATGCTGTAGGGCTGTGAAATAGGCGGTGAAACATTACAAGGACAGGCTAACAGACAGCAACATTGCAGAAGGAAGAATGATTTGAAACATCAAGGCCATAAAAAATGAGAGTGTGTCACTCACACCTATTCAGTGGAGGGAGATTAGCAGGAATCGGGGAAATGATAACAAGCCATGAAGTCAATTGAGTCATAAGAACATAAGAACTGCCATGTACTGGGTCAGACCATGGGTCCGTCTTGCCCAGTCTCTTAGATTCATAGATTCATAGAGGTTAGGGTCAGAAGGGACCTCAGTAGGTCATCGAGTCTGGCCCCCTGCCCTGGGTAGGAAAGAGTCAACCCCAACTAGGTGCTTGCCCACCTCGTGTCACTGCAGCAGAGAGCGGATGCTGGAAGGGAGAGTGAGCTGGGTCTGACCAGGGTTTTTCCCATTGTTCCTCTCCCACTTGCAGGCTTTAAGGTCTAGGAAGCTGCAATTCTGGGCTGTGCCCCTCACTCCCATGCTCAATAGCTACAGATGCCCCATTCCTTCAAGAATGTGTCCAATCCCTTTGTGAATCTGGTTAAACTCTCAGTGTCCACCACATCTGGTGGCACAAACGCCACACTTTAATGTCCTGCTGGGGGGAAAAGAATGTCCTTATGTTCATTTTCAATGGACTCCCTACTAGTTTCATCCTGGGACCCCTAGTTCTTGTATAGGAAAACACAGTAAATAATAAATCCTTACTGACTTGCTCTTCCCCAATTTAGTATCTTGTAAACCCTCATGTCTCCACTCAAGCATCTCTTTTCTAAATTAAATAGACCTGGCCTCTTTAGTCTCTTCTCATGTGACACTCATCCTTGGTGCCTTTCTCTGGATGTTCGCTAGTACTTCTATTTCCTTCTTGAGATGCGGGAACCAGAACTGGGCACAATCTTCCAGGTGTGGAGGCACCATGGATTTATAAAGGGGCATCCTGATACTTTCTGGTTTGCTCACAGTTCCCTTCTTAATAATCCCTAACATTTTGTCTGCCTTTTAGACAACTGCTGGGTGCTGAGTTGATGTTTTTAGCAAACTGTTCAGAATTCCCAGATCTCTTGGCAACCAGAGCTACCCCCTTATGGCTCCTAGTCATCTTATGACCCACTATAACTCCCAAGTCCCTCTCTGCAGCACTGCAACCCAGCCAGCTATTCCCCCATCTGCATTTGCATGTGCAATTATTCCACCCCAAGTGCATGACTTTGCACTTGTCCTTATCGAGTGAGGACCATTTCTCCAGTCCAGCCAAGTCCTTCCGGATCATAGCCCTGCCCACAGTATCTGCACCTCCATCCAACTTGGGGTAATTCACAAATTGCTAAGCATGCTCGCAATCCCATCATTCAAATCATTAATGAAGATATTGAGCAACAGCAGACCCAGAACAGACGAATGGGGAACCCGTGTGATGCCTCCTTCCAACTAGACATTGAGTCACTGATGACTATGTGATGATCCCACCACTTATGTAACCATGTTACGCTCTTTTGTCTCTAGTTTCCATTTGTTAGCTCATTAGTGAGAATGTCGCATGGGGCACAGCCAAGACTGAGACACCATATGGGTCCCGGACTTTCACACACCCCTGAGCCTTGGAGACCACAGCCATGATCCCCAGGGCTCAGGAGTTTCATGCTGGGCATGAAGCATCCCTGTGGCCAGGAGACCTGCCAACTGATGGGGCTCTCACCTGCAGGGGAGACCCTGCTACACATGTAAATTTATGCTCAATAGTAACCAGCTAAAACATTAGTACACAATTTTAAGGCTTAACTTTCTAGCTGGTTAGAACTTTTTATTGTGTGATAGCTACTTGGCACATGTAGCTGGTTTTAAGGTAATTGGATAATTAAACAGTTAATTGTGTGATACCACAGGGTCCAAAAGCCTTGCTAAAGTCAAAGTCTATCACATCTATGACTCTCCCCATATCCAGAGCCTGTCATCTTATCATGGAAGGAATCATGTTAGTCAAGCATGATTTGCCCTTGGTGAATCCATGCCAGCTACCTGTGATCACCTTGTTATTCTCTTCACACTCCCTACCCTGTTCTCCTAAATATCATTCCCATTTACACTTACCTGGCATCAAGTGAGATTCAGTTAATTACAATATTTTAGAATTTCCCATCGTTTCACACTAAGTTAGCTACTTGTTGGCTGTAATTAGCGGAAGTATCAAATGTGCTCTCAATTCAAGTTTCTCTCTGCCCTCTTCAAACAAATGAATCCTTCAAATACGTGACCATTACTTCCTGAAGAATGAATGCCCTGAACCTAAAGCTGGTATAAATCAATCCCAACCATGCATGCAGTCCAACAGAAGATATCACCCATGGAAATCCCTGCCTCTTGACAGTTACCTGCCTATTCCATTGACCAAGTATTTCATGTGGTGGTCTAGCACCCCCTTGTGTCCTTTCAGCTAAATCATTGTCCCCAGCAGTTATCAGGGGCATTGAAAATCCCCCAGTCCTACTTCAAATTCAGGGATATTGATGTTACCAGGTGAAGGACAGACCCTTATCAGCCCCTTCTTGCTAGAGTAGACCTTCACACACACACACACACACACAGACACACACACACACACAACTCTCCCCTGTCCTCTCCGCCCCCCCTCCCCACCCCAGCACTGTTATTTTCACCCCAGATCCACGATGGCAGGAGGTGGTGAAAAAGCTTTCCATAAATCTAGAATGGATATATTAGTCCGGTTCTGATACACAGAGCGTGGCACTTCCCGGGTCACTCACTCTTGAACAAAGAGGTCCTCTGATCTTTGAAATGGCGAAAGAGTTGTGAAATTGGAGAAGAAATTGAAGTTGCAGAGAACAAATTTCCCCCTAAACAAGGTTAGCTTCATCAGTCAAGAGCATTAAGAAGGAGAGAAAAACATTAGCACCTTACACCTGTGAAGTGAAGAACAATGGGCCATTGATTCCTTCAGTAATAAAGCAAGGTAGAGTTGCACCTTTATAAACTCATTAAATAAGACAAATATGCATAGAGAGAGAGCATAAGCTTTCCAAATATATATATAGAGAGAGACAGACAGAGCACAAGCCTCTTTCAATCTTATTTCATCTAGAACCTGACATCTGACTGACTTCAGGCTCTCATGGCTAGGTACCTTTTCCCTTTCTCTGCACCCTTCATGATTTCACAAAAATCAGCACCCACAAAAACAGGGAATCCTCTGTCTGACCTCATCCATGGGGAGATGGGGGCAAGAAAAACACCTGAAGCACATTCATCAAGAACAACCTTTACTAAGAGGGACAGGGAAAAATATCATATCCGAAATATATGGAAGGACACATCATTATCAATCCACTGCCGACAGGTCAGGGCACAGTGCTGGAGCCCTGTCATGCTGGAGGTCTGGAACTTGTAGCCACGAAGGTGTTGTAGGATGTCCCCACATTGAAGAGGATGAAAGGAGATGCCGAATGCACTCTCTCTCAGTGCTGTTCCCATGGGAAGGACCTAGAGATGGTGGAATTGCAGGGTGGGATGGGAAGTATACCACCGTTTCCCGATGCCAACTGTGGGGAGTCCGTGGGTGCCCGTTAGTAATGCAGATGGGAAGAGACAACAGTGTCCTAGAAGTAGACCAGGAGGGTGACTGCCTGCCTGAGCCCAGGGAGAAGGTGGATTCCTGGGTGTCCCTCCCAGCAGGCAGGTGGGGACTGGGAGGTATCAATGGGGCACCACCTTGGAGGCCTGATGGCTCAAGGGAGGCTTTGTGAACCTGACGTTGGGGACCTTGTTCTGTGCATCCCGGGACAGCAGGGCCCTCATGGTGAGGCACAGCTTGGAGAAGGTGCGCTGGAGGCAGCTCAGGAAGCGGTGGCACAAAGAGACCTTTTCTCTGGGCACCGATGGGGTCCTGGTCTGGGGTTTCTTTTCTTTGGTGGCCAGGAGAGAAGTGGCTCCATCCATCTGCCAGGGGAAATCTGCAGTGCTGGTGCTGACAGAGACAGTTTGGGGTCGTTCATGGGGAGCTCTCCTCAGCCTCCTGTCCTGCCTCTTGCTCCCTCCCTCCAGGTGCTTCTGGTCCAGACTGGAAGGACCCAAGGGGTCCCCTGGAGATGAGCACTGAGGCTCTTCAAGGTGTCCCCAGAAACTGCCAAGGCCCAAAGAGCCACCTGGCTTCCTCTGCTGCTTCTTGCTACACATTTGACAGACCCCATCCGGGGCTTGGGATGTGCGGAGCCAGACATTTGTGGCATCGTCCACCCCCTGCTCAGATGCCCCTACCTTCGCCTGAAACTTCACCCCCTTCCATGTCCCCCGGGAGCCCCCTGTGGGCGGCCCCTCCTGAGCTGGCCCGCCAGGGGCATCTAGCCTGTAGCTCAGGCTCATCCGGTGGCACTGACCTGGCCTTGAGCCTGGACATCCACCTGGGTGGAGAAAGCAGCTGGCACAGGCTGGCACAGGGCCTGGTGGGAGCAAATGGCACTGACACACTGGGGGCACTGCTTCTTCAGCAGGTCAGCAACAAACTGGAGCTGCAGGTCATGAGCACTGAGAGAGGTCAGGATGGAGCCCAGGAGCTGCGCCAGGTCAGAGGGCTCTACATGGTCTGGCCTGGGTCCAGGCCTGGCTGCCCCCACAGGGCACTTCTTGGTCCCTCCCTCCTTCCACGGCCAAGGGCCTGGCCCTGCACCCCGTCCCCTCTCCCTGGGGAGCCTGTTGGTGTCTCCGGGGGAGCCGGCTAGGCTTTCTCTTGCCACAGTCCTCGAGCTGCTAGCATGGGCTGCTTTTCCCTGCTGGGGCTGGCTGGAGCCAGGGGGTCTCCCCTGACTGGGCTGCACCCCGCTTCCCCCACCAGGCTTGTGGATTGACTTGGGGGGCAGCACAGAGGCTGGTCGGTGCCTGCACGCAGGCATGGAGGTCTGGGATAATGGGACATCGGTCCCCGGGGATATCTCTGAGCCTGGGGGCAGCTGGGAGACCAGTTGATCCCGTTCCCAGTTGGTCTCAAGGCTGCTCTGCTGGAGGCCCCTTCCTGCACCATCCATGGAGCTTGTTGAGGCCTTGGGGCTTCTTGCCATGACCCTTGTGATCTTCTGGAGCATGCCCTTACCCCTGAAGCTCCTTCAGGCTGCAGCTGGCACCAAGCTGCCCAGAGTCTCCTGGCCAGACCGCACGGGCTGGCTTTCCCTCCAGGCCACAGACGCAGGGGAGGTCAGGTGCCTGCCCACCAAACTGATGCAGCTCTCGGCTCCCAGCTCCCACTGGCTGCCAGCTGGGTGCCCCCCTCTGCCCTCTGGGGTGCCAGGCAGGGGGCAGCTGGGTGCCTTTCCTGGACTGTTCCAGGCTCCGCCACTCCCTTCCTCCACAGTGACCTCTCACCCAGGTGGGAAGGAGGCATCTGATGCTGCTGGTTGCACCTTCATTGGTGGTGCCCCACAGGTGGGACAGGTCCTTCTTTCCTGGGTCAGTCTCTGCCCCTGGGGGCATTCGGCAAGAGGCCGGGCCTGGCTCCTCAGTCACCTCCTGCAGCCGCTTCCTTTGCGAGGTGCCGCTTCAACGCCTCCTGGGAAGCACAAACATCCTCAGACGGGTCTGGGACCTTGGTGCTGGCTTCCCCTGGCAACATGGTTGTGTCTGCAGGATCCTGCTTGCTCGGAGGCTCTGGGGCCAGGAGGTGCAGCTTCCACTGCAGGCTGATGCACCCCAGTGGCCTGCAGGGTTCGGGGGGTGGTGGCGGTGCTCTGGGCCCTTCTCTGGCTCAGCTGCGCTGCAAGGCTTCCCCTGAGGATGGGCCTGGGTGGCTGAGGGAGTCTCTTTCCCACACGGAGCCATCCCCTGGGACCCGCAGGCCGGTGGCGGCTGTGTCTCTGGGCTCCCCTGCTGGAAAGAAGGCTCCAGACTGGCGTCAGCATGGGACGCGGGTTGGCCCAGGTCGGATCCAGGCTCCTCTGTCTTCACGGCCTCGGCCTCCTCACGCTGTGGCGGCTTCTCAGGCAGAGCGGGCAGCGGGTGCGAGACCCACAGGGCTGCACGGGAATCCCGAGGGGTGCACAAAGGCAGCGTCAGGGTCCTCCATTTCCTCGGGTTCCTCGGAGATCCAGGATGGTGCAGGACATGCAGGTCTGGACCTGTGGCAGAGAGGAGACAGGGTGGCAGGGCACGTCCACTCCTCCCCACCCCACATGGTCCAGTCCCTGGGGGACGTGGGGCTGGGCTGTGTCCCCCCAAAGACCGCAGAAAACATGGCTTCCAGGTCCCCTCTGGAAACAGGCCACAGGGCCCCCTCAGAGACACCCCACACCTTCTCCACTCAGCTCTTACGGGATCACATTGCTCATCAGGTGCCAGGTCATGTGCTGGAGCCTCCTTTCCACCAGCTGCAGTGTGTGCTCAAGGCTGCGCCTGGGCCCAGGCATGGGGCAACTGCAGGACAAAGAGGAGGGCATCTCATATGGCTGCATTGCCCCTTCCCCTCCTCCCTTTCCTGAGCTAGCCCCATCCCTGGCAGAAAGGGGCCCCTCAGGCCCCGGGAGGCTGCAGGGGGCATGGGGCAGTGCTTGCTGTGTGCACTGGGGTGGCGGTGTCTCCTCCACATGTCCCCAAGCTGCTGTAAGGGAGAGAGGAAGGAGCTGGCGTGGGCCTGGGGAGACTCTGCCCCTCCCCAACTGGCACCCCCAGCCTGTAAGCGGGGCCTCGGCTGCTCCTCCATGGCTCCTAGGAGGCAGGGCGCCATGCTCTCTCCTGCCCCAGCCCCTGGCCAGGGCCCGAGGCTACTCACCTCCCAGCTTGGCTCTTCCCAGTATCTCCCTCAGCCTCCTCATCCTCCAATGAACGCTCTGCACACACAGAGAGCAGCGGGTTAGAGGGCAGCTCCCTGGACCCCACAGGGCAGGAGAACTGGTCCCCACACGGCAGGTCCCACCATCCCCACGGGGATGTCCCTGCCTTGGGCACCCTGAGCAGAGGGACAAGACCCTCTAGCCAGGAGCCTGCAGCTGTTGTCCAAGCAGGAGCACTGGCACAGCCCTGTCACCATCCCTGGCCTCAGTTGCAGCCAACACCCAATGCCTCTAAAAAAGGTTTTTGTTTTGTTTTGTTTGGGGTTTTTTAAAGAATTTTTTCATGTCCCGAGCCAAATCAGCCAAATCAAGTCTAAATTCATGAGTCAGTCCAAACCATAAGTGGCCCTACAACTGGCAAACATCCTCCACCCCCGCCAGGGGCTTCAGATATTTCCAAAGTCTTTTGGCAGGCATCCTACGTGCAGGCCCAAGCCCAGAGACCTGGTGTTAAGAAGCCCCCAAGTTTCGCCTGCCCTCAGCCATACAGCTGCAAGCTAGGGAGGAGCCTCCCATTTCCAGAAAGTGGGATTTAAGCCCCAACACGGAGGCGGGTACTAAACCACGCCAGAGGAACAGTTAGTTATCCCCAGGAACACTCAAGGAAACTGCCTTAATTGACCCAGATCTATGGTGTTTCCCCTGCCTCTAAAAGAGGTTTAAGAACATCCTGACACATGGAGCAGAAAGGAGAGGAGGAAGCTACCTTCCAGGCCGACCTCTCTATGTTTTTCATGAGCTTCCTCTTCTTCAGTACCCTTCCTAGCATCCACCTCATTGGTTTTGAGACGCCAGAGGAAACATCTTTGACCTTCCTACTCTATAGCCAAGAATAGCTCCAGCTTCTCTGAATTTATCCAGTCCCCTGCTGAATCCAGTTGTGCTATCTCCACCACTTCCCATAACAATAAATGCCACCCGTTAATGTGTTGAGACAAAAAAATCCTTTAGCTTGTTAGTTTTAAACCTACCACCTACTAATCTCAGCAGGTGCCCCCAAGGCCTAGGACTTGGTGAACAACGGTTCCCTGTTCATTTGGTCCATACCTCTATCCTACCCCCACTCAGCCTTCTGATTTGCAAGGAGAAGGGTCTGAGCCTTTTTAATCTCTCCTGGTATGGCAACAGTTCCAGGCCCCTGATCCTTTGGGCTGCCCTTCTCTGAACTTCTTCTAATTGTACCGCATCCTTTTTGGAGATGCAGGAACCAGAATGGCACAAGGGTTAAGATGTGGGAGTCCCACTGACATGTATAATAGCATAACAATGTTCTCTGGTTTGGTTTCTATTCTTAATGTTGCCCAATATTATTTTGGCTTTTTAGGGTCACTGCTGGATACGGGACTGATTTCCTTTCCCAGGGAGCACCAACCTCTGGTTTGGAAAGGAGAAAGTTAAGGAGAGAATAGGATAGAGGTCAACACAATCAGGAAGGACTGGGACCAAAGGAATAGGCTGGCCTGGGTGTGCAGAACTATTATCTGCAGCTGGTGGTAATGTCCTCAGTGAGAGATAGGCCTGGATGGACCCCTGGCTTGGCACTAGATCACAGCAAAGCAGGGCTGGAAGGGGCCTCACAAGGGCACGTGTAGTCCAGCCCCCTGCTCAAGGCTACATCATCCCTGACTGGAGGTGGGGAGTGGGGTATTTGAGAGACAGTACCCCTCATAATTTGAAGGTTTGCATTCATGGTTTTTAACTCTATCAATTTTGCACATTCCATCTAATAAGCCAGAATTTTAAGGATCCTGGGAGTCGGTCATTTGTAGCCAACAACCCCCTCCCCCGCCCATGGGCTTCGCTGTAGCCATGCTGCCCACAGGGGAGGGGGAGGCAGGCTCCAAGCTCTGCTCTGCTGCAGCAGCCACTGCCTCCCGCAGGTGGCCCCCAGGGCTTGGGCGCTGCTGTGGGGGGCAAGGGCTGTGGACCTAGGTCCCTGGCCCTGTAGCCCTGACAGCTGTGGGCCCCCTCCAGCAGGCCTGGGGGGCAAGGGGGCTGTGGGTAGGGAGTGAGGGCACCAGCATGGTCCAGGGGGCTGTGGGTGGCGAGCAACAGATTTGGGGGATTTTAATCAGAAAACTTGTGATTTTTAAACAGAGGAAACCAGGATCCCTGCTCATCAGTCTCATCTCCCAGGCTCCTGATCATTCGTGCCCCTGAGCTGGACTTTTTCCATCTCTCCACATCCTTCTTCAAGTGCAGGGCCAAAAACACATCTGGAGAACCCAGGTGTCCAGAGGCGGGCGCTGCGATGGGCAGCCAACACACAACAGCTCCCATCTGCCCACTTCAAGACATGTGGGTTCTCTCCCCGCATCCAGGCCTAGGGGCCTCAGGGGCTCATGGGACAGTGGAGGCTTGGAAGTAGCCCCCCCTCCCCCGCATACACACACCCTTAGTGTCTATGGTCATCCGTTAGGTAGAGGGGGCAAGGGGGCGCCATGTTGGGAAGGCTGAAAGCATCCACTCTAGCCATGCCTTTGGGGGCTTCTCTGCTTCTCTCCCAGGTGTCTCCCCCACCCCACTCATGTTGTGGAGGACCTGGTGTGGACACTCTTGCTCTCATTTGGTTCCACCAAACCATGTTGAAGAAGACTGTCGGCAGGAGTTGCTCTAGTCTGACACCGCCCGCTCCCAAGGTACGTGCCTAGGTGCCACTTCTGGGCTTGGAGGCTCCAGTGCCCAAGCAGGGGCCTGACTGGGAGGGGAGAGCACCAGGTCCCACCAGCGGGCAGGGGAGGGTATTTAAAGGGCCACACCCCAAAATAGGGTTGGGTCAAAGGTTATGGGGGGGGGGGGGCACCCATGGGAGCCAAGTTCATGCCAGGAACCCCAGCATCTAGGGAAGCCAGGTGTCTGAGTTGTAACTGTATTGGTCTAGAGCAGGCGTGTCCAACATACGGCCCGCGGTGCTGCGACAGGAAATGAAAGTAAACACGGTTTACTTTCGTTCCCACCCCGTGTCCCTCCCACAGCAGCTTCCTCATGGCTGCTGAAGGGCTGGGGAAGGGACAAGGTCCCCACACGCACCATGTTAGCTTGACATTGCCGACGCGGTGCGTGTGGGAAGAGGAGTAGCCGCGTGCCGCTCGGGACAGGATGGGCCCGGCCGGAGCAGCCGGGGCTCCGGATGCACTT
>NW_005843601.1:70329-80622 GCF_000455745.1 Alligator sinensis
AGGCGGTGGTGGAGCCGTGTGCCGCTCGGGGCTGACTAGCGCAGGTAGGGGAAAGTGCAGCTGAGCCCCTGCTGCTCCGGCTCGGCTTATCCTGAGGTTCGTTTAATGTTTGTAAAATGCTTGGAGAGCCCCACATAGATGCACTGCATAGAAATGCAAAATATATTTTGACTTATTTGGTTGGCACCTTGGGCTGAGATTTTCAAAGCTGAGTCAAATGGCCAACTTCCTTTAAAATGAATGGGATTTAGAGGGCTCCAAATCTTTAATGACAACTTTGTAACATGCCTATCTATCCCTTTTTGCTGTAACCCGGGCAGTACTCCAAGAGGTACCCCCTCTCCAATTGAAGGGATCAAAGCAGGTGCACAAGCGCTGTGGGAGGTGTAGGGACTCTCCTCCCCATTTTTGAGCAGTAATAATAGCCCTTTGAGGAAGTGCCATCCTTTGCGAGCTCCCAAGTCATCCAGTCGCTGGTTGCGAAGGGCCTTTCCAACTAGTCTCCTGAGTTTGCCAAAGTCTGCCCATCTGAAGTCTAGGATTTTTGGTAGAATTCACAGCCTTTTGCTGGATGGGAAATCTGATCAGATTGTGATCCAATCTTCAGGTCACCTACCACATCTTCCCCTTTGGCCAGTACCAAGTCCAGACTGGCTTTACTCCACAGCCTGTGCCAAGAACAGGATGTCTATAGTCACCAACAAGTTGGTTGATCTGCTTGAGCTGGCAGAATGATCTTCCCATCAGATGTCATGGTAGTTGAAGTCACCCATGACAATCAAGTCTTTAGTACTAGCTGCTTCATCCAGTTCCCTGTAGAAAGCCTGGTCATGCTCCTCTTCTTGGTGGGGAGACCTATAGTAGACCCCCACCATCAGGTCCCTTTCTCCCAAGCCCCCTTGTATCTTGACCCAGAAGGTCTCAAGGGACTTCCCTCTGCCATCAAATGTGACCTACAGGGAGGGGTACCACTCCTACACATAGAGAGCCACCTCTCCACCCTTGTTTCCAACCCTGTCCTTCTTATAGAGCCTGTAGCCCTCAATTTCCACTGCCCAGTCATATGTGTCATCCCATCAAGTCTCCGTCAATCCAATGAGATCAAAACCCTCGTCTGCCAGAAGGCGTGTCAGTTCATCCTGCTTGTGGCCCATGCTTCTGGGCTACCATCTCTTGCTTGCAGTCCTGTGTCGAACTGCGTACCAAGTACAAAGGACTCAACACCAGCATGGTAACACTATCTCTGAAGCCTTTGCTTGACTTCATCAATGCATTCCTCCCTCCAACAGCCTTAGCCTCAAACAGGAAGGATTGAGGAGAAGACCACTTGCGCTCCTTGTTCCTTGAACTTCTTCCCCATGGCCTTGTAATCTCTCATGATTCTCCCAGGGTTGTTTCTCACCAGTGGTGACACATGCAGGATGCACAGGGGTGCACATGCACCCCCTGAGAGCACTGGTGCACCCCCTGACAGGCACCCTCTTTAGGCGATGGGCAGGGGGGCAGGCGGGAGCGCTGGTGCCCTCCCCTGCGAGCACTGGCCGGGGAGTGGGAGCATCCTAGTGGATGAAGCACTGTGGCCACTTCCGGGAGCACCGTGGCCACCACCACACCTGGTCGGTGAAATTGGCCATGGGGGGACCCCCTCCCCCAGTCACTGACCGGTTGCTGACTGGTCACTGACGTGCCCCCTCAACTAAGGTGGCACCAGACGCCCATGTTTCTCACCGTGTTGTTGGTGCCCACATGGATGGGTCGGACATGACCTGTGCACCGCCGGGACAGCACAGTGGGGTACACATAGAGATGTACCCCCTGCCACTGTGTGACACTGATATGTTCTTCATCTTTTAACACTAAAATACATTTATTTTTTACAGAAGGACTTGAGATGACATTACAGAAAATGCATTTTTCTCTCCTTTAGCATCAGTTATAAGACAGAATGTTTAGTCTGAAGACTTTAAAAAGTTCACTCCTTTCCAATTTGTGCTGTAATGGGTCCTTAAAGTAATGGTGAGGCTGCATTCAGAAACAGAATAATAAAACTTCAGTAAAAGGATTTGAGAGAGTTGGGAATCTTCTTTGGAAAAAAGAAAGGAAGGAGAAGTTGAATCATTTTACTTTGAACACAGCTGTAGTCAGTAAGGGCCTGGAGTTGAAGTTTTTGGAGCAGCTTAGTAGTTAAATACCATTTTCTGCTGGTCTCTTGCAAATCTCAAACATAATCCACTGCTGTCTGAGAGAGTTTCAGGTGTCCACAGTAGAGCAAATTAGGGTTGGACCACATGTCTAAAATGCATCTCTCTGTAAGTCGGTATATAGATGATGTAGTAGTAAGCATAGCTGCCTGCTTATAGTTGACCTGGGTTTGATTCCCAGCTAATGGCCTAGCCTGTCCTTTAAACAGACTGGATAATCATCTGTCTGGAATAGTTTAGAGATTGATGATCTGCCTTGGGGTGGGGACATGGACTGTGTCCCTCTCTAGGTCCCTTCCAGCCTAGTTTTTATGATTCGATCCGATTCCTATGCTCTACCTTCCTGTCCACAAATCCTTTCTCACTACAGAATTCTAGCAAGACATCAAAGATGCTGAACAAGGACCCATCATGTTTTGGGGGATTTTAATCTGGAGACTTTTCTAAACCCTCATCACCTCTGTATCCATTCTCATTTTTGTTTGCTAACTGCAGGTCTGACTCTGCCACCCAGAGTGATCCTCTGCTGTTCTGCTGGGCAAGATAATGTGGAGAATGCAAGTGAAGTATCTTCAGCGTGCTGATGACACCCAGCTCTATCTCTCTTTCTCAGCTGGCCCAGGCCCTGCAGTCTTGATCCTTTCCTAGTGCCCAGTTCCAGTCGGGGACTGGATATGGGTGAACCAACTGAAGCTAAATCCCGACAAGACAGTAGTGATCGTGGTGGGCTGACCATCCTGACTTGGTTTGGGGGGAACAGGGACACCCATCAGTGAGGGGGTTTTGTTCTCCCTTGTTACTCAGATTCACAGCCTTGGGGTGCACCTGGATCTTCAGGTGGCAATGGTGCCTGGGAGTGCCTTTCACCAGCTCCAATTGGTGAGAAGATTGTAACTCTTTCTTTCCCCAGACCTTGTGTTGTGACATGCAACTAACAGCCATTCTAGGCTTGAATGTTGCACCCAAAGAACATTTCAAGAGGTGTATCTAGGTAATGTATGAGATGGCCAAGGCGCCCCAGTGGGCAGCTCGCTGCTCCTTGTCCTGGGCTCCCGGCTGTCGGGGAGGCTGTGGGGGGTCTCGCCTCCTGTCCCCACATAGGACATTTTACTGCGTGTGCAGTACACAGGCTGCAAACACACCCGCCAGGCACAGGGCAGCCAGCCGTCGCTGTGGGGGAAGCTGCAGCCTGAGGATGGGGGTGCGGGCCATGGCTGGGAAGGGACGGGCAGTCTGAAGGATGGGCTGCTGGTTGCCTTCCTGCTGCCCACTTGTGTCCTGGGGCCTGGCGGCAAGTCCCTTTCCTGAGAGCCGGGGCCCTGCCTGTGCCCGTGCGGAGAGGTTACAGCAGCCCTTGCCCCAGGATCAGGCTCTGCCCAGCCGCTCTCCCCTCAGCCCCACGGGCTCCGCTTGGGAGATGCTGTCATGGCACCAGGGATCAGCTGGCAAGGAGGAGTGGGGGCCTTCAGCACGTCCAGCCATGGAGCAGCCTGGACATGGTACAATGGCTCCTGCATGCTCGGACTGGGGACACTGACTTGCGAGCCATGGGAGGGTGTACCAGGGTGGTCTGTCCCCCTAGGAAGGGGAGCCAGGCCTGTTGAGTGACTGCAGCTGTGGGAAGGCTGCTGGTAAGGCAGGGGCTCATGGGGACCCTAAAAACCACAGAGAGAAGAGCAGCAGGGCCAGAAGCTGAAGGGAACAGTGTGAGTAGGGTGGCCATCATAGAGGACACTCTGCTTTTCTGCTATTCTGTCCTCTACTGAGACAAAACCAGACACCTTTATGTCCTCAAGAGAAAAAGAGAGGACATAATGGCGTTTGGTTTTGTCATAATAGAGGACAAAGGACAACCGGACTGTCCTCTGTGATGGCCACCCTAGCAGTGAGCCAAAGGAAGTGGTGAGCTGAGCCCCCTGGTGCAGGCAGGGCCTGGGCTGCTATGCCAGAGCCAAAGCCATAGGGTCCTTTGTCAACCACAAACCACCCAGTGTCCGCTTCTGCATGGCCTTGCATAGGGACCAAGTGGGCTAAAATGCCAGTAGTTGCTTAGAACTGAGCAAAGTAGCTGCAAGTTCTGTCCAAGTGGAAATGTTGCAGAGATGGTGGTAAGAAGATATTCAGAAAGATATAAAGCATGATGAGAAAAGTCTGCCTGACTCAGGGCGGGGTGAGATAGGTCTAAGAGCAAAACTGCAGTGCTGCAAATAACCTGTAAATGGGCAGTAGCAGCAGCAATGGTCATGGGGAAAATAATAAAGATGCAAGTGAGAAAAGGAATCAAAGAATTTGGGGACAGATAGTGGGTGGACTATTAGACTCTGCGCTACTCGACTGCCCCCTGCACAGCCCAGCCAGACCCCAGACTATCTGAAAATCAGAGTAAAGAGCAAAACTCACTTGCGAGGTAGGTAGTGCATTTCTAGGCATGGGAGTGTGTGCTGTCTGCTGAATAACCCTATGTAAGTGGAGTGGAAACTCCTATCTCTTAACCTTGCTTTCTCCCAATAACCACCTGGTTCTCCATCCCAAGGTGTTGGGGCAACCCCTCTGCTTTAACGGTGGCAGGTTTGCGTGTTATGTCCAGTGTTGTGTCAGGTTGAGTGTAATGTTGCTAAGAGGCCAGACAGCGGATGTGCCTGGGATGGTTTGGCCAGGGCTGGTCCTGCCTCAGGCAGGGTTGGATGTGAGCCCTGGAGGACCCTCCCAGCCCCACTGCTCTGGGACTGTGTCATCTGCCATGATCAGTGCTCAGCCCTGCTGCCTGGGGCTCTGTGCGTGGGCTGCCCGGGGGGGCTGCAGCATTAGGGGAGCAGCGGGTGCTTAGCACAGCCATTGCTTCTGGGGTAGTAAAGACCTAAGTGAGACCTGGCTTTTCCTTCCAGCGAGTCCCCAGGAGCAGGGGAGCAGCGACGTGGTCTGGGCTGTTGTCAGCGTCAAGAATGGAAGTGGGCGTACGTGGCACAAAGTTATTTCTCGCTGGAGAGGCAGGAGGGGTTTAGCACAGCAGTGGGGAGGTGACGTGCAGGTGCAGCTGGATTTCCATGGCAGGGATTTGGCTCCCCTGGGCTGTGACTTTCTCAGCTAATCAAGTGCCAGGAGCCACTGCCAGCTGAATGTGTGCAGAGGTAGCAGGGAGGCACCAGGCTGCTGGGGCGACGCGTTTCTCTGTGGGGAGCTCCCTCGGCACATGGCCCCGGTACCGCACAAACCCCAGGAGGAGACACAGGGTGCATTGTACCTCCACGGACACTTCCCACCCAGCACCCAGATGCAGCCACTGCTGGGTGGGCGGCTGTGTGAACAGCGCTGCAGCCCTGCCTGGCTGGACGAGTTCAGGATCCTGACAGAAGGAAGAAAGGAAAGCAGCAGAGTATGGACCCTGGACTTCAGAAAAACAGACTTTGACTATCTCAGGGAATGGATGGGCAAGGTCCCGTGGAAGACCAGTCTGAGGAATCCAGGAAAGGAGTCCAGGAGAGCTGGTTGTATTTTAAAGAAACCTTACTGAGGGTGCAGGAATAAAGCATCCCAACGTGCAGGAAGACTAGCAAATGTGGCAAGCAACCAGCTTGGCTGAGCAGAGGACTCTTTGGTGAGCTTAAACAGAAAGAGGATGCTTACAAGGAGCGGAAGCTTGCACAAACGACTTGGGAGGAGTATTAGGGCACTTGTACGCATGATGTTGCTTTGTAAATGTGACAAAAAAAACCCTTTGTGTAGCTGAATGGTGTCACATTTTACACGTATGTGAGGTTTGGGTGTCTCAAATTATTTCTCATTGTCACAAACTAAACCACATCCTAGTGTAGGTTAGTTTGACATGTAGCATATTGCAATGATGTGGCCATGTATCTGTAATATATACACGGCAATGCACAGAATTACTTGTACTGAGCCCCCTTTTTTCCCCTGGCATCACTTCAGGTTTTGTGTGGTGAGTCCCCTTGCCCACCAGGTGTGGCTACCATTTGCAGGTACTTACAGGTCATTTTCAGTGTAATTTGGAGGTATTTGTGTGAAATGACTGTTTTAGCACACCAGGTGTAGCTGCAGAGCCCCACATGGATCAATCTTGTGCTGACCTGCTTTTCTTAGTTCAATGAATAGTTCAGACAAAACGTTTTGTATTTGTCATCTCCAATTGCACGTACTGACAGCTAGGGTGTGTTGCGTGGCTGAAGATTGCGCTGGTTGAACTATGCCAGGCATCCAGGACCACAGTAGCATTCAGTAAAATCACAGGACCAATTTTCCCAAATCTACACTCTCCCGCCCCCCGCATTTTTTACACGACATGCCTGCTGTGGCAAAAAATGTGGGTGCTCAGCACAACACTGAAATGGGTGAACCCTGATTCAGGGTCGGTGGCTAATGTGGGTGTCAGGTCCCTGCGACCATTTTCTCAATAGGTCCCATTATCACATCCAGAGCTAGGCGCCAGAAGCAAACAGTAAAACTGCACTCCCAATTTCCCCAAGTCAACAAGCCTTACCTTGTTTCCATGAGATGCATTCAGCAGCAAAAAATGGGGTGCTCAGCAGAACACTTAAATGGCCGCACCCCGAATTCAGGGTTGTGTGGCTACGGTGGGTGTCAGGGCCCCTTACCCAATTTTTCAATAGGTCCCATCAACACATTCAAAGCTACGCCAGGCATTGAGGCATCTTTGCAAAAACAAGGGACGTCATCTCTCGCCCTGTTGGGTGTGTTCTGTTCTGAGCATTGAACATCTCGGAGGACTTTCATGGGCCCCCAAAGTTCACTGGGTGTTTTCCTTTGAGAACCAGAGAGCAGCAGTTTTGGGTCGAACATCCTAGAAGCATACATGCACTAACCTGGAGGACGTCTAGCCACTCACCCCACCCATGGACTCCAGGTTGGGCAAGGAGGCCCGACTACCGCCATCCCCCCAGTTCTCCACCAGCATCTCCCCCATGCCCCATTCTTGTCCTGCTTTCCCGTACACCCTTCATCACTCCCACACATGTTATCATTCCCTCTACACTGGGCCCTGCTGCTCCCTATGAAATGTTCCTCCAGAGCCAGGTGCCCATAGCAATGAGCTGTGAGCTGCCAGTTTAGCCAGATTCAAAAAGGGACTGGACAAATTCTTGGAGGAAAGGTGCATTAGTGGCTATTAAGCATAAGAGTTAGAGGTGCAGCCTCTGAATGAGAACGTCCCAGACCTTAAGCACTGGAGGCTGCAAGTGAGAGAGGAACGATGGAAAAACCCATGGTCAGACCCAGCTCCCTGTGCCGCTGTGACACAGGAGACTGGGCAAGACGGAGCTGTGGTCTCACCCAGTAAGTGGTAGTTCTTGTGTTCTCATGCAGCAGAAGCCCAAGGAGTGGACCTTAGGCTTGGATCTTGGAAGCACTTTAATTATAAAAATTGAAATCAAACCCGTGCATGTGAGTCCACACAAGAGCTGATGAATGTGCCAGGCCAGAACAGTGCATAGAAGAAGGGGGGACATTGGGGCGGCAGCCTGTACACAGCAGAGCAAGTGCAGACAGGCTCCTGGCATCTCTGTTCAGGCTTTAAAACTTTCTATTTCTGCCTCGGCGACACTCCAGCACTACCAGCGCAGTGAGGGGTTTGGGGAATGCTTAAAATAGCAGCCTCCACCACTGTCCCATCCACAGCTCTCCTCCTTTCAGTCACATCTTTGCTTCCTCCCGGTGAGCACGTGCACAGCAATGATCCCAGAGACCAGGACTGCTAGCAGCCCCAGCAGGATGAGCCCCTTGGCTTGGCAATAGGACAGCGACAGGATCTGGGCTGGGGAAGAGGATACATATGGATAGATCAATACATGTTGAGGAGTTAGATCGGTTTGGAAACAGAAACGCACTCAGACGGCCAGAGCTCAGACTCCCAACTCCTCGGCTTAGGTCTGGTGGGTGGTCCAGCCACCAGGCTGTAATGCAAAGGCCACTGCTGCCCATCCCTGTGATTTGCTCAAGTCTCCCAAGTAGCCCTCCACAAATGGAGCTGCCCATGTGATGCCAGGAGTCAGGGTGGCAAACAGGCTGGCTGCCTACACCCAGCTGCCTTGACCATCTCTCTGGTCCCAGTCACTTGAGTGGGCATGACCACCTGCTTCCAAGCACCATCTCCCGCAGTGTTGGGGGCTGCTCCGCAGCGCAGGGGTCTCCCTGCCTGCCCCAGAGATTCGGGCTCCTTGTTCCCGCACTTTGGTTTGTGGTTCCTGCTTTCCTGGTTCCTCCCTTGTGATCCCCAGTTCCTGGTTCCTGCCCCCGCCCATTGGCTCCTTGGCACTCCCCCCAGTTTGGATCCCCGTCCCCTGGCTCCTGGCCCTGTGCTCCTGACTCCCTGGCTTGTTGCTCTCGTGTGGACACCTGCTTCCTCAGCCTGTCTGCTCCTGACTCCCTGGCTTCAGACTCCCTAGTGTCAAGCCCAGAGCACCCACATCCTCTCTGTCCCCTGACATGCTGCCTCTGCCAGGGTCCCCCTCTCCCGCGCCTCCCTTTAGGATCTATAACATTCCCAATACTTGCACACTATGGAGGGGATCAGACAGGAGGGCCTGTGATATTTGGAGAACATCAATCCACAAAAATGCATTCATTTTTAGGAGACGGAAGAAGGCTGCCTTTTCTCCCTACAGGAAATTCTGTCCCCCTCCCGTCCATGCTCTAGGGGAGCACTTCCACAAGAACCAAGGAAGACACATTTACAGTGAGCAGGTCCTACAGCTGCCAGCAGTCGTGCAGCACCCACAGAAATTGCCCCTCTCACCCATCGGGTCCAGGACAGGGGGGAAAGGAAGAGCAAGGTAAAGAGCAAAAACTGCCCGAGTCAGCAGTCACCATATCATGCTGAAAAGCCCTCAGGGAATGTCTTCCAAGAGCCAGCACTTTACTCTTCTTGGGTTGGGACTAACCTACAGATCATTTCTTTCCTCAGACACCTGTAAGATTCTTCCAGGCTGTATATGACTGACCCGGTGGCTGTTGCAGTATGGCAGCAATAATGATCTGGAGGTGAATCACAGCTTGGGGGAAAAGCTGTATCCGACGAGGGGAACAGAGCGCCCATCATTGCCCAGGGCAGTCCTGCACAGCTTAGCTGCTATGGCATCTGCACCAGAAGCAAAGCCCTGATGGGGTGTGATGATCATGTGGTTGTATTGTTTGGTTTGATGTCCTGTGTTGAAAGTGCTTTGCTCTGGTGAGGAACGGGTCAATGGCTGGATTGGAGAGGGGCTGGAGGAGCCTGGCTAATCGCACAAGGTTGTGACAAGGTTGTTCATGGAAAGTAACACTGGTCTGGAGACTGATCTAGAGCAGCACCTCTGACCACCCACCTCCAGTATGACACTTCCCTTCCAGTGCAGGCTCTTTTTCCTGCCCCTGAGGATGCCCCTCCTGCCCCCTTAACAGCCCTAGCACTGTGGGCACTGGGGGTCATAAGAAGCAGTGCTCCTTTGCTAACAGTGTCAGACACGTGGGGGCCAGACCACGAGAATTTGAGCAGGGCTTGGTCTCTGTCAGTAGGCTGTGGCACCTCCCAGCTTTCCCAACAGCATAATGATGCCCTCCCTGCTGCCCTCATGCTCCCCACCCCACACCCGCCAAAAGGGACCAGGCTCCAGGCAGGGGCTCCAGACCCTGCTGAGGGCATTATGGTTCAAAAACTCCTTCCCAGCTATGACCTGTGAGACAGAGGCACAGCCTGGCTAAGGATCAGGCTGGGATTTTAGAGGTACCAGTACCAGGATGGATCCCTCTTGCTCTCTTGCTACTACAGCCCAACCACATCGCATCTCACCATGAAACCCAGGCTGTGTGCAAAGCCCCAGCGGGGTCTTGAATCTGCTTCTGCAGCTGGCTATAACCCTGACCCAGGTCCTACCTCAGCCCCCACCCAGCCTGTCCCCTGCCCCAGGCCCTACCCCAGCCCCCCCCCAGCCTGTCCCTCAGCCAGCCCTGGCCTTACCTCTCACGGTGACGGCCAGAATCTCGCTGGAGACCTGGAAGACTTTCTCCAGACTGAGCTGGTTGCTGGCGATGCACTGGTAATTCCCCGCATGGCCCAGCTGCACCGACTCCACATACAGGACGT
>NW_005843601.1:80678-82857 GCF_000455745.1 Alligator sinensis
CAGGCTTTCTCCCCCTGTGAGCACCAGCTCTGGCTTATCTCTGATGATACTGGTCCCAGTCACAGGCACTGCAAGCACAAGGGAGAGGGCATGAGCCCAGAACCAGCCTGGAGGGAGAGGAGGCGACAGGGGACGGTTCCTGCCCCCAGCTCCGGTTCACAAAGAGAAGAGAGGAGTCAATGGGGCAGGGAGGAGGGGGCACCATACAGAACAGGCTGCAGGGAGCTGCCCTGCCCTGGCCATGGGGACAGACTAGAGGGGACCTGGCAGGGCACTTGCACCCAGGTGGGGTAGTGGGGTGGAAGAGGGAGCACCATGGGGCAGGGGCTTTGTGTCACCTGCCAGCTCCCCATGCTGTGCTGCTCCGAGCAGCTGTGTGGGCTCCAGCGGCAGCGGTGCCCAGACCTCCTGCAGGAGGGTGAGATGGCAGGGGAGGAGAAGTCCCTCACACCCAACATAGTCAGCTGCCCTAGAGTCGTCCTGCCCCTAACGCAGAGCTTGCAGGGCTCCAAAGCGGTGGCCCAGCCCTAGCAAGGAAGCCCCTCCGTGACCATTGCTACAGGAAGAGAGAGCTGGTTTAGAGCGGAAGGACCCCTGTGCTCTCCAAGCAGGCAATGTTTCCTGTTCCCACCAGTGAGATCAGAGTGCACAAGAGCAACGTGCCTGGAAAAAACCAGGCTGTTGGATCTGGATGTTTTATTCCCCCAGGCTGACACCTACGCAACCACCTAGGTCTTGTACCATCCATGGGATGTTCTACCTGGTCAATCAGCCGACTGGACTGAGAAGAAAGGGGTTGACTTCAGCCTTTGGAAGAGACCAGCTACATAAAGAAAGGACCTGCACCCCAAAGGAAAAGGGAACAATCACCTGGACTGCACAGGGATGATTAGTGACTTGTGTCTGTGCAGGCATTGTACAGCCCATGCACAGCTGTACTTGTGAGTGCTGCAGTACCCCAGGACACCTCCCATCTGGGTTATCACAATTTTCCCCTGGTATCCTAGCACAGCGAGGTGGGAGGGGGCACTGTGCTGGGGGCTGCCAGCTGTGCCACTGACAGCCTTGCACTAGTAGGCCCCAGAGTCATGTGGACATCAGGTTAAGTTTGAGGGACTCTGGCTTGTCAGCACTGACTGTCCTGAGCCCCAGCAGGACTCCCTCATGATGAACTGATAGACCACAGGAGCTGAGCCCTGCTGCAACTTGCACAGGATCTCCACTGCATCCCCGATGGTGGCCCTGAAGCTGTCTGCACTAAGGGTCAGGACAGGCGGGGACACTGGGGCAGACAGAGAGACCAGGGCACGTCACAGCTCCATCTGTCCCAGGGTGCTGGGAGGAGGATGGGGGAGGGGGCCTTTGCTCACTACAGCTGTCAGCTCTTGGGAGCTGGGCTGGCCCTTGGGTCCGTGTTTGTGCAGCACCCGCACATGGGGGCTCCTGGGCACTTCCAAAGTCCAAACCCCAGTGCTGATGCTCCCCCGGGAAAGGGGACGGGTTTGCTCTGAGACCTGAGAACTCCAGCCCTTGGCTCCAGGACGCCCTGGGCCCGGCTAGGAGCAGCCGTGTCAAGTGGCACGAATCCCATGGACACATGTGGAGCCCACGCCTGCTATGGGGCGTTCTGGCCTCTCACGTGGGGCCGGGGCCACACACCCAGGGCAGTGAGTAGGCTGCCACAGCATCTCTTCTACCTCGTATTTAGCTGAGGGTATTGCTTTCTGAGAGCTAAGGAAGGGCATTTTGTGCCCCAAATCTTCTCTAATGTGCCAACCAACTGTGAGGTTGGCCTAAGAAAAGACATTGGCAAATACATCTTGCTTCTTGTTCGTTCCCTGGATAATCACACCCAGAACAGCACTCCAGCACGGCTCCTCGCTCTATCTTTTTGCACTTTCTCACTTGCCCAGGGCGAGCAAGAGGAAGAGACAAGTGAGAGCTGAGGGGAAAGAAAAGCCCATCATGGGATTTCTCCAGAGATATTTCTCGCTGTGGCCATAAAATGCTCTTCAGGAAGATGAAGGGTTTCAGTGGGATGAAAATGTGGCCCCAGACCTGGCTGCCAGGAGCCCCCGTGGTACCAGAGCGGTGACAAGTGGGTGCTGCCCCCCCGCACCCTGCAGGGATGCCCCGCTGCCCCCGGCCTCCTGCTGCTGCAGCCGCCTCCCTCCTGCCG
>NW_005843602.1:0-14828 GCF_000455745.1 Alligator sinensis
GTCTGCTGACATTTTGGGGACTACAATCAGGGCCTGACAGATGTCCATGAAGGCCAACTGACTGCGGAAGAAGTGCATGGGGGTGTGAAGGGAGGAATCCACCTGGATTAGAACGAGGAGGAGAGTATTCCCAGACACAGCAGTAACCAAGGCAAGCGAAATGATGACAAGGAAAAAGTTGTGAGCTTTGGTGTGGTGCGGGTGTCCCAGCAGAACAAAATCTGTTGGTGAACTTGAATTTTGTGTCTCCATTTCCTCTTCTACATGGCTGGGCCTGAAGCAGTGGGGAAGAACAAGGCTTTGTGGGATATGCACACACTTTCTACTGGGTAACGCTAATGGGATCTGAGGCAGTCACTGGGCTGTCCCTCCTGTGAAAGAAATCCCAGACATGAAGGTTGATAAAATACTCTGGCTCATTTCCCTGGCAATTGTGTTTAGTTAGTCAAACGATTGTTAAATAACATGTACTTTTAATTATCTAAGCATTTGCCTTATGTAGCTGTACCACACATACAGAGGCTTGAGAGATTCCCCAACCCATTGACAGGGGGAGTTGCAGGGGTTTAATTTTTTGTATATTTATATTTCAGTTGCTCCATGCTGCTACTACTAATCAAATCTGATTGAAGTTAATGGGAAAGTAGACAGGCCATATATTGTCTTATTGAAGTCCCTTAAAGGCCAGATATTTCCACAATGATTAAGATGCCCAGGTTAATCTTTCTTTATCTCAGCAGAGACAACTTTGGCATTTGTGCATGTGATGCCATTAACATGTGCACATGATGACAAATGTCACTTTGTGTGGCTTAATGGTGTCACAATATACAAGTGCAAGACTTTTGGAGGTTTTAAATGATTTTGCTTTGCTGGAAACTAAACTACATCCAAATGTAGTTTAGTTTGCAACTTTACACATTTCAATGATGCAGCTTTCAGCTTAGCCCATGGCCACAGAAAGACAGGCAGGCTCTTCAGAGAAAGTAATTATAAAAAAATAAAGGATCAGGGTTTAATTAAGCCACACTTTGTGTGGCTTAATTAATAAAGGATCAGGCACCTGATCCTTTATTTTTTTGGTAGAGACTGCCTGCTTTTCCTGTGTCCAGGAGGCAAGTTGCCAGCAGGGTGAGAGGCCCATGAGATCCTGGGGACCCCGGTCCGTCCCCCTGCAGTGCAGTGCCCCTTGGGGCTGCCAGGCCGGGGTGCTAGTCAGCCAGGTGCTGCTCCACATCGGGGTTGGGGAAGAGTTGAATTCAGCCAGGTGCTGCATTTGAGCTGTGGCAGCACCCAGACTGCCAGTATCCTGCCCAGGCTGCCTGAGGGGCCACTGCCACTATGGAGGGAAGGACTGGGTGCCCCTGCAGCTCAGGAGCCACTCAGCCCACTAGCAGCTCACCCTGCAGCCACGGGAGAAGAGGGAAGGCTTCACCAAAAAAAGGGTCAGGCTCTTGCTGCTTCTGCCTTCAGCAAGTAGAAGCACTGAGGGACTCAAGCCTTTTTTTTGGTGGGGCTGCCCGTGGCTGGGGGGTGAGCTGCTGCAGGCTGAGTGGCCCCTAAGCTGCAGGGGGCCCTGGTCCTTCCCTCCACAGCAGTGCCCCCTCGAGCCACCTGGGCAGGCTGCTAGTGGCCCAGGTGCTGTCCCAGCTCGGAGGCAGATCCCAGCCACGTTCAACCCTTCCCCAAGCCTGCCAGGTAGGGTGGCCATCATGGAGGGCATTCTGGTTTTCTGATACTCTTGAAGAGAAAGATAGAGGACATGAAGGCATCCGATTTCATATCAATAGAGGAAAGAAGACAGCCAGACTGTCCTCTATGATGACCACCCTACTGCTGGAGCATCCATCGTCCCATGCACTCTTCCCACTGCCTTCCCACTGCCTGGGACCACCCGGGAACAGGCTGGCTTGACCCTGGGGCAGCGCGGGGAGACAGCAGGAGCGCGGCGGGATGTGCTGGGCACTGCAGAAGGCAGCAGGGATGGTGCACAAGGTGCTAGAAGTCCAACAAGCCTGAGCTTCCCCAAGCCCTCTCAGGCTTCCTGTGCCCCGTGCACCATCCCTGCCACCTTCTCCACGTGCCAGCACACCCAACCGCCCTCCTGCTGCGCCCCATGTGCAAGCCAGCCCATTCTCAGGTGGTCCCAGGCAGCGGGAAGCGATGGACAGTGCACGGGAAGCTGGAAAACCCAGCGGGCTCGGAGAAGAGTTGGATCTGGTCAGGTTATGCCTCTGAGCTAGAGTAGCACCCGGCCCACTACCAGCCTGCCCAGTGGCCCCTGAAGGTGGCACCACTGTGGAGGGAAGGATCAGGGCCCCGTCCAGCTCAGGGGCTGCTTGGCCCGCTGGCAGCTCACCCCCCTGCCGTGGGCAGGCTCCAGCTTTGACAAAAATAAAAAAAGGGTAGGGCCCATCACCATAACGTGACAGAAAAAATACAAACGGTTTAGTCCTCACTGTGTTATTCGATGCCTCAGCATTTCAGTTTAGGCGGCATCGAATAAACGCCCCCGTCACGTGGACAAGTGCCCGATTGTGTTCACCACTGTCACTAGAAGGAGGAGGAGTAGCTTGCGAGGACAGCTCAAGCACTGCCCATGGCGGTGTGAAGAAAACTTCTCTTTCCCAACACCTCACGGTCTGATAAATAAATGCTAAAATCCCGCTCTGTGCATTATCCTGTCTGTTTGGCCATTCTGGTGGGACAATTTCTATTTGAGGGAACATACAGTGAAAGCATCTGCGCACTGTAATCTAAAATTATGAGGTAGGTTCAAGAGTTTCAGAAATGCCCGGAGCTAGGAGTGGAGGAGGTTGATTTTTTTTAACAGAATATTTGGCTCTCTGTTAATCATTTCAAGTCATTTTACTCTGGAAGTAAAATGGAAAGCTATAACTTTCTATTAAGCATTGAAAGCAAGTGTGCCACCATATATGCTTTTAATAGAAGATTTTCCTTAGCTTTAGTTTTTTACTATTCAAGTACTCCAATTGATACCCCTTAAATACATGTGAATTTGAGGGGGGCGGGTACTCAGCTTTTTTTGAAAATCAATGCAGAGCAACTTTGGCAACCAAAACAGATGTTCAGTAAATTATAAGGAATAGATAATATCAAATATAGGGATATAAATGAAGAAGAAGAAATGAAGTATATGACAGAAGCAGGTTCAAGATGGTAAGCTGTTTTAATGAAAAAGTGACATTTGGATATTATTTTCACTGTTTTTCATTTTGCTACAGCTTTCAGGCAAATAATCCTGCGTGTACTAAAACACTATTGAAATATAATTAATACAAAATAATAGTTTGAAAACATTTTAATAAAAGATGTCCATCAGCATTTCCATTAACATGAATGATTTTAGGATGGGGAACAATTTAGGGGGATCCCACTCAATTTTATGCATTCATTCAGAAAATGTCTAGTGACTGACCATGTGACAATGCCAAATATCCTGCGTGGGGTCTCATTTGAGTGCTACAAGTACAGCACCAACAAAATCCGCATTCAGAAAATAAAAGTATTCGAAACACAGAAACTGTCTCTTCTTGGTAGATCAATAGTCACACGGTCACACCGGCATCTCTATGACTGCAGGAGAAGGGTGGCAGGCGCTGCTGAGTACAACAGCCTGCCAGGCAACCAAATTGCCTTTCCAATGCTTGGAGTTCCTGAAAAAAACACCCTGGAGTAGATACTGTACATGTGTCTTAACAGTCAGAAGCAGATTTGAGGCTCCCCAAGGGGATTTGTGCCTGCCCGGCAGAATGTTTGAGCTACTAATTACTCTCCGCCGCTCCGTACCTGTGCAGCTGCATGTCGGCACAGAAGATTTGGCTCATAAACTGCAAAGGTAGAAAAAAGGGGAAGTGAAAGCCTCATTCCTCCTTTGCTGGTTGTGGGATATGAGAAATGAGAATACATTAAGTGGTATTATGAATGGAAATATGGATATATTACAATGACAACATTTCCATTCATCTCAATCCATCCAGGATTTCATGTATGTCTGAAATCCAGGACAAATTGAAATGAATGGGAAGTTTGTAACTGATGTTAGTAGAGCCAGGATTTTACTCCTTAAAAGCAAGAATTTCCTCTTCCTCCTCAATTCTTCTGAAATGCATCATTGTATATAGAGATCCTAGCAGGGATTTTCTGTATTCATTAATATTGCAAGGACCAAATAATTAATTATCTTATCTGCGTCTTTTCCACATCATAATTATCATATAGTAACATGTTTTCAGTTAAAAAATCTAAATTAAATCAAATACATCTCCCTAGTAGCACTGCTAGTAGATGTAATAATTAGAAGTAATTATATGTATGTTTAACTTTAATTAAATATAGCAGGTGGAATATCATAGAATCATAAAATAATTAGGGTTGGAAGGGACCTCAGGAGGTCACATCTAGTCCAAGCCCCTGCTCGAAGCAGGACCATCCCCAGCTAGATCATCCCAGCCAAGGCTTTGTCTACCTGGGTCTTAAACACCTCCAAGGATGCAGCTTCCACCACCTCTCTGGGTAACCTGTTCCAGTGTTTTACTGCCCTCCTCGTGAGAAAGTTCTTCTTAGTATCCAATCTAAACTTACCTTGCTGCAACTTGAGCCCATCACTCCTTGCCATGTCATCTGCCACCACTGAGAACAGTCCAGCTCCATCCTCTTTTGAACCCACTTCAGGTAGTTGAAGGCTGCTATTAACTCCCCTCTCAGTCTCCTCTTCTCTAGACTAAGTAAGCCCGGGTCCCTCCCTCTTTCCTTATGAGTTATTTCCCCTACCCGCCTCACCTAGGATTTCTTCCCCACCCTCCCATTCCTAGGTTATGACGGTATAAGAGAAAGGATTAGGCAATGTCTACCTCCATCCTCTTTTGTACCCCTATTCAAGTAGTTGAAGGGTACCTCTGTATGTGTTGAGAAACACTCATGTGACCAATTCTCTGTGATTATTATATGCAGATTTTAAAGTAGCATAAATGTTGTATGTGTAATTCAGAAACACCTATTCTAACATGCCGTAGTTTATATACAACAATCACTTACCTTGATCTGTTTTATCTCATCCTTGGACCATTCTAGAAAAGAGAGAAGTTCGATTTCCAGCCAAAAATACGGGGCTCTCTTTGAAATGTATCTCTCAAGCCAGGTGTCTTCCAGGTCTTTTCTCCTGTTTTCTACTTGTAGGATGCTTTCTTTTTCCTATCCCAGAGGCATATGACCATCTATAAGAAATGAATAGTTATCAGCTCAAAAGCGGTTGCAGTAGTAAATAAATGGGCAAGCCATATACATCTCTTTTGGCCAGCTTTAATTTAAAACAATAATTTAAAGGTAATTAAAAATTAAAATGGCATTTTTTTAGTATGTGGCAACGGTCTTTTTCTAACACAGGACACTGCTTTACTAGTCTTTCAGGCATGAATTGCATTGAATTTCCAAAACTAAAATGATATAACAATGATTCAGACCTTTAGGCTAAAAAAATGAACGGTATTTTAATCCGTTGGACAAAATTAAAAAGAACAAACAAATTTGAACTCAGTATTAAACAAAACACCTTTCTATTGAACAAAGGACCGTATACCTCTGACTCTTAGATGTGTTTCTGGAGCTACTCAAATAAATTACCTAAGAGGGGAAGGAGAACTTATTGAATGAAATGCAGTCTTCCAAAAAAGCCAGGTCCAACTTGGAGCCATGACATCACTCACAGGGATAAGTTCAAAACCTAAGGGGAATCTTGTCCCTAGTTGTTAATTAAGTTGCACTTTCTCTTCAGTTACTTGACAACTCTGCAAATTTCTATTTGGGAGAATGTCTTGGCTTCCTCTGCCTGGGGTGAGTGAGCGCACAGAGAAGAGCATTTCAGAAAGGACAAAAGAAAACTTTTGTCAGTTTTACTTCAGTGACTTTTTAAGAGGGTTTTTTTTTTCCTCTTTGCTGTGGGAAATGTCAAGTTTTAATGTTTTCAATCCAAAGCAGAATGTGAATCTCTGGGGTACAGCGTCCACACCTGAGGACAGGAGGGTGATCCAGGCTGACCTTGGCATAGTCAGGTGATGGCGGATGAGAAACTGATGGTGTTTAATACTGAAAAATGCAAGGTTGTCCACCTTGGGAAGAAAAACCTGCAGCATCCATATAGGCTCAGCAGTGCTACGCTGGCTAGGGTGAAGGGGACTTGGGGGTCATGACTGACAATCAGATGAGCACGAGCCTTCAGTGTGATGCTGCAGCTAGTAAAGCGAGCAAAACACTGGCTTGCATCCATAGATGCTTCTCAAGCAAATCCTGGGACGTCATTCTCCCCTTGTACTCAGCCTGGGTGAGACCGCAGCTGGAGTACTGCATCCAGTTTTGGGCTCCACAATTCAAAAAGGATGTGGAGAAACTTGAGAGAGTGCAGAGGAGAGCCACGCACATGATCAAGGATCAGGAAAACAGACCTTATGATGAGAGGCTGGGAGCTATGGGACTCTTCAGCCTGGAAAAGCACAGGCTCAGGGGTGATCTGGTGGCCACCAATAAGTTTATCAGGGGTGTTAACCTGGATCTGGGGGAATGTTTGCTCACCAGAGCGCCCCAAGGGATGACAAGATCGAACAGTCACAAACTCCTCCATGACTGTTTGAGGCTGGACATAAGGAAGAACTTTTTTACTGTCCAAGCCCCCAAGATCTGGAATAGCCTGCCATCGAAGGTGGTTCAAGCACCCACTTTGAACAGCTTCAAGAGACATTTGGATGTTTATCTTGCTGGGATCCTATGATCCCTACTCACTTCCTGCCCCTGGGTCAGGGGGCTGGACTTGATGAACTCCCAAGGTCCCTTCCAGCCTTAACATCTATGAAAATCTATGAAATCTTCCCATAATTTTTAGTTGTCTAGTTCAGTATTGTTCAACTTTTTCAGAGGTGAGGCAATAGTCACTGGACTCAACGCACATTCGATAACTTTAGTGAATTGGGTGGCATGTTTTTTAAAAAGCTATTTTATATATTACAGTACTTCCTTGCAGAGGGGCCAGGCAGTCGGGGTGGGGGATAAGCTAGGCAGGGACATGCCGGAGTCTATGCTTATCTGCTTATCTCCTCACACCTTGCAGCACCCTTCAGAGGATCCTGCACTACCCCAGGGTGCCACGGCACTCTTGTACTGGACTTGCAATTCTGGCATTCAGTACTTTTCTGGCCATCTAAGTGGTCATTTTTTGGTTACCTACGCACAGCCTGAACATGTACAGTAGCAAACACAGCACATTGGAGGGGTTGACTAGATGACTCCATGAATAGAGACCTAGAAAATTCATGACGGTGCAATTTTTGCGGAAAACACCAATTTGGGCAGGCTCTGCCAAAATGACGGGGTACGTGAAAAACAGCAGACTCTGTCATTTTGGTAGGCTGGCTGCAAAACCCAAAACAACCCCTCCCCCTCCTCCCCCCCTCTGCAAAAAAAAATATACTAATAAAAAACAAAATACTGACTCCCCAGAAGGAGCCAGCAGTCTTCATGGCACTGTGGACCATGGCACAGCCTGCCGGGAAAGAGGGAAGGGGCTGCCGGCAGGATGGCTGCCACCCCAACCCTTGCCTCTGATTGGCTGAAAAGGCTGGGAGGTGGGGATCCCCCATTGACCTGCTCCGGGTCAGCAGTGGCTTCCAGGCTCTGCTCCTCCCTGCCTGCCCCGCAGGTCTCCCTTCAGTCTGGGAGCAGGTGCTGGAAGTGGGGATCCACACCCCATTCCTGTTCCCCGCCCTGCCCCTGGATCAGCTGTGGACACGGGGGGTAGTAGACACTCGGCCCTTCTTCCAAGCAACCCCTTGATGGAGAGTGTGGAAGAAGAAGGGCCTACTGGTGCTGGAAGGGAGAAATGCTGAGAGGTGAGAGGAGGAGTTTCCCTGATTCACAGATTTAAAAAAGTTGCCTATCAAAAGTGTTGTGCTGGCCTCCAACCCCAGTGGGGCAGGAGACACAAGTGGAAGCTCCCAGAATCATCTTTTCATATTCCTGCATCCACCCATGTCCACATCCTTCAGGGCTCAAGCAGGCCATTTAGTGGTGCATAGCCACCGTACTGGTCAGGCCACATGAATTATTGAAAACATTATGAACTTTAATTAACTTTTCTTCTCCATTTTGTTCTACATCAGCCTACTTGTGTCTCTGCCCTTTTATGTGTTCATGCTTTCTGGATCCCAGAGTATCTTTATGTGACTTTTGTGAAGTGCCTGACACATTCAGTCCTTGATGAGCCTAATGCTCTTCCCTCTCTCCTGGATGTCAGTGCCCAGGACATGGACAGTCAGCCTTCATAATTAGGACCTATAAGTCAGGGACCACAATCAGTAGCTCAGAAACAAGCTGGCATTAGGGGCTAGACTCAAGCCCTGAGAGATAGGGCTGGCTCAGGAGTAGTGCAGGAGTCAGGAACTGAGTCGTAATCAGGAAGAACCAAATGTCAGAAACCAGGCTCAGAAAACGGGTGCAGGGAAAGGGTTTGGGAGCAGGGATCAAAGTCATGGCAAGCTTCAACCTCACAAGGAAACTTAGAGCTAAATCCTATTTCACCTTGATGTGCCAAGGTGGCATCTTTGTAGTTAGATTATGGCAATTTTTGGCACCTATACAAAGTTCAGATTGTATTTCCTCCTGTGCTGGACTACGGTTGTCCACCCAACATACATACCCAAAGTAAAATGGAGGCAAAGAAGAAAGTCTCAAGTTTCTGGAGTTTCGTGCTGTTAAGCACATGCCCAGCTGACTCTGTTATCTCTGGGAACTTATGCAGCCATAGGGCCCTGAGCATGAGCAAGTCCAGGCCTGGAAGAGAAGCCCAGGGCAAATGTAGCTGCATGCAACAGTGCATAAGTGCCAAAAACCTCACTAGCATGATTATGTGGACACCACTTAGGAGCATGAAGGATGCTTGTGCAGTCAGTCCACTACAGTTTGTCCTTTGGGTTTGAAGGTGGTATTGGTTTCCTGCAGGCACAGCAGCCAATGGTTTGCCACCACGATTCACTCCCAGCTGGGAAAATGGCTTAGCACAGCTTAGCACACCTTGAAGGAAATCGTAAGGGAACAGGCTTCACATTATTTAAAAAATACAGTCACCTCCTAAATGTTTCAGAAAAGCATGCTGGCAGGAGCTTTGTCAACTTTGACCCCATTTAGCACCGATCCCTATCAGTTTTGCTGGAGGACTCTGTATTTCCCAACCAGCTTCCTCAGGGCTCCCAAGACATCCCTGTTTCTCAGGCTGTAGATCAGTGGATTCAGCACTGGGGTGACAATGATATAAAACACAGGGGTGAACTTGTCTTGTTCAGGTGAGTGAGAGTCACTGGGTCTCATGTACATGAAGGCGCCTGAGCCATAGAACAGCCCCACCACAGTCAGGTGTGAGGAGCAGGTGGCCAGAGCTTTCTGTTTTCCTTTGGTTGACTTCATCCTTGGGACCATAGAGAGGATGCAAGTGTAGGAGGCTAGTATGATAGAAGCAGGCATGAGGAGTACAACAATGGCAACCACAATCACCAGTGTCTCGTACTGGGAGGTGTCAGAGCAGGACAGTTTCAGCAGGGATTGGATTTCACAAAAGAACTGTTCAATGTCTTTGGAACCACAGTAGGACAAGTGTATGGTGTAAACTGAATGCATCAAGGCATCTGCTGCTGCCCCAACCCAGACCCCAGCTGCCAGGCCCCAGCATACTCTCCTCCTCAGGAGAATAGGGTATTGCAAGGGGTTGCAGATAGCTACATACCTGTCATAGGCCATGACTGCCAGAAGGAGGCACTCTGCTCCACCCATTGTCAGCGAGAGGAAAATCTGAACCCCACAGCCCACTGGAGAAATGCGATTGCCTGGGGTCATACAGTCTGCTGACATTTTGGGGACAACTGTTAGGGTCTGACACATGTCCATGAAGGCCAGTTGACTGAGGAAGAAGTGCATGGGGGTGTGAAGGGAGGAATCCACCTGGATTAGTACGAGGAGGAGAGTATTCCTAGACACAGCAGTAACCAAGGCAAGCCAAATCAGGGCGAGGAAGAAGGTGTGCTCATTGGTGTGGTGCAGGAATCCCAGCAGAATAAATTGCATCGGTGAAGTTGTATTGTGTGTCTCCATTTCCTCTTCATGTGGCTGGGCCTGAAGCGGTGGGGAAGAACAAGGCTCAGTGGGATATGCACGCACTTTCTACTGGGTAACGCTAATGGGATCTGAGGCAGTCACTGGGTTTTTCATCTTGTGAAAGAAATGCCAGACATGATGGCCGATGAGAAAAACTGGCTTATATCCTTGTAATTTGCGATATGCAAGAGCTTTTTTAAGTAATGTGTAATTTAAATGAGCTCACCCTCCGGCCATCATGCTGCAAGCCTATCTATAGGTGGGTTTGCAGTGGTTTTGCCTTTGATATCTCTGTGTTACAGGTGTGGAGATTCCACAGCCACGTTTTGTCCATTTACTGAGGTGCTGGTTGCACCCTCGCTATGGCAGCGTAGCACTCAGAACGCGCTGAGCAAACAGCCCTGATTCAGGATGTATAATTTCTTGCTCCCTCCATGTGCTATTAATAGGAAACACCCTGGTTACGCATCAGTCAGACTGAAGTGAAAGGGAAAGCAGGTAATCTATAATCTCATGGAATAGCCATAGAAACCAGATACTTCCACAATGAATAAGAGGCCCAGGTTAGTCATTTTTCTATTTCAGCAGAGACAACATTTATAGTAACCTTAAAGAACAGATATTTCTGCAATGTTTAAGAAACCCACGTTAATATTTCTTTTATTCCAGCAGAGACCACAATAGCATTAATTTTTACCATCACTATCACTAGAAGGAGGAGGAGTAGCCTGAGAGGACAGCTCCATCACTGCACACAGGGGTGGTAAGGAAACTTCTCTTTCCCCAACACCTCAGCATTTTCTAAATAAGTTCTAAGCTCTCGAGATGTGCTCCCACATCCTATTGTCTGTGCAGAGTCCAGAGCCATGAGTGGAGGAGCTTGGATTTTTTTAATAGAACATTTGGCTCTCTTTTAATCCTTTAAATAATTTATAGTCATTTTACTGTAAGAGCTAATACATAGAAAATAGTAGGTAACAGAATAATATCAAATTTAGAGATATAGAAGAAGAAAAATGGACTCCACATTTTTGGCAGACTCGCTGCAAAATTAAAAAAAAATACTTACTGAAAATAAAATACTGGCTGCCCAGAGAGAGCCAGCAGTCCTCATTGTGCCACAGACCAGCCATGCAGCCCATCAAGGAGAAAGAGAGGAGGAGGGATGCCAGCATGAAGGGCTGCCAACAAGATGGCAGACAGCCCACCCCTTGCTGCTGGTTCACTGCAATGACTGCCTGTGACATGGCTTCACCACTCTCCACCAACTGGGACACCCAAGGGCTGGACAGGGAGCAGGAGTGCCTGGAAGGCGGGGATCACTCACTGGCCTGCTCCGGGTCAGCTGGAGACAGCAGTGGCAACAGGCTTCCAGGTGCTCTTGCTCCCTGCCCACCTCCCACGTGTCCCTTGCAGTGTGGAAGCAGGTGCTGGGATGGGGGATCCACCCCCCATTCCCATTGTCCCCAGCTGAGCCTGGCACCTCAGGCTGTCACTTCTCCTTGCCCCTGCCTGGAGCAGATCAGGAGCAGCCCTGGGGCTCCCCTGCCCCTGGATCAGCTGTGGACAGTGGGGGCAGCGGACAAGTCAGTCCTTCTTCCACCCAGAGACAACACCTAGGCAACTCCTGTTGGAGAACATGGGAGAGGACTGGGGCACCTGCACTGGAAGGGAGAAGGTGCTAAGAGGTGAAGGGAGGAGTTTCCCTGATTCACAGACTTCAAAAAGTCACCCGCCACAACTGCTGTCCTGGCCTCCCTCCTTGGTGCGGGCAGGGGACACAAGTGGAAGCTCTCACAACCCTCTTTTCATATTCCTGCATCCACCCATGTCCACATCCTTCAGGGCTCAAGCAGGCCATATAGTGGTGCATAGCCACTGTACTGGTCAGGCCACATGATTTATTGAAACCATTATGAACATGAATTAACTTTTTTCTCCTCTTTGTTCTACATCAGCCTACTCATGTCTTTGCCTTTTTGAGTGTTCATGCTTTCTGGATGCCAGAGTATCTTTATGTGACTTTTGTGAAGTTTCTGACACATTCAGGCATTGATTAGACTAGCATCCTTCTCTCTCTACTAGATGTCAGTGTCCAGGACATGGGTAGTCAGCCTTCATGATTAGGGACTTGGCCAGGGACCGTAATCAGTAGCTCAGGAATAGGCCAGCATTAGGGGCTAGAATCAGAAGCTGAGAGATAGGGCTGGCCCAGGAGTAGTCCAGAGTCAGGAGCTGAGTCATAATCAGGAAGAAATCAAATGTCAGAAACCAGGCTCAGAGAACAGAGGTGCAGGAAAAGGGGTTGGGAGCAGGGACCAAAGTCAAGGCAAGCTGTGACCTCACCAGGATACTTAGAGCTAAATCCTATTTCACCTTGACGTGCCAAAGGAGTATCTTTCTAGTTAGATTATGGCATTTTTTGGAACAGACACAAAGTTCAGGTTCTATTTCCTCCTGTGCTGGACTGAGATTGTCCATCCAACATACATATGTGAGGAAAATTGGAGGAAAAGGAGGACACACATTTTTGGAGTTACATGCTATTAAGCACATGCCCAGGTGATTCTGTCACCCGTGGATACTTATGCAGCCATAGTGCATGAGCATGAGCAAGCCTGAGCCTAGAAGGGAAACACAGGGCAAGTGTAGCTGCATGTAGCAGTGCCTAAGCACAAATTATTGTACTTATGAAACTGTCTGGCCATCACTTAGGAGCAAGAAACAGAAATGGGACTTATGCCTTTTTGCACAGGCAGTCCACCACAGTTTGCCCTCCTCGGTTGAAAGCTGTGTTGGTCTCCATCAAGCACAGCAGCCACTGCCTTGCCACCAGAGAGATGATTAACCACAATATGGGACGATGGCTTAGCACACCTTCAATGAAATCTGACTGGAGCAGGCCTCACAGAGCAAGCTCTTGTTTCCCTGAACAGTAATACATGGACTCTCCAAAAGAAATGACAAGGGCTTGAGGATGCCTGGTGCATTGCGCACGACAGAGAAAGATCATCTGGCCACAGTAGGGGTCATGGGTAGGGGCCTACGGGGATTTCTGTGCCCTTCCTGGTTCTGGTTGAACCTCTCAGTACTGGCCTGATCTTGGTACAGTCTACAGTGAGTAGCAACCACTGTAGCAGTGTTTTGCTGAAATGAATGTGTTTTGGGTGGGAGGGCCGTCCCTGGGGGGGACGAATTGGGACAATCACCCCATGCCCCATGGTTTGTGGGTCTTCTGGAGCTGGGTGGAGCAGCATGGTGATTTTGTACTGCTGCTGGCTTCATGTCCGGCTGCTCAGCACCCCCCCGCTGCCGAATCTGCCACCGACTTCCTTGATTTACTGAATTGTCTGCATTATATTGAGATGATATTGGGAAGATGAAGAGCATCCCAAAGCTTCTCAAAGGTTTAACATTTTTTCACTTAGAAACTGGGTCAAAATATGATACTGATAGGCAAATTACAAATGTGACAGGTTGATGGTGCCCAGAGCTTAATCCAGAGATGCTGTGCTTGTCTATTTGACAGTGAGGAAGCAGTGGCATTGTAATTGGCACCAATTTGAAGCCACCACATTTCTGGAACTATGGGGAGCCCCATGACACGTATGATGCGTAAAAATGGATCTGATCTGCAGGCTGGAGATTAAGCACAGCTGTGATAAGTGAATTATATCAACATATGTATTCATCTTTAAGATTTTTTATTTATCCTTAAGGAACAATTCTTTTATTTCTTTCACAATCTATGTTTAGTAACTCCTGTCTCCTACCACACTCCATTTCTCCTATCGAGAAAGAAAGGCAACAATAAGTACCATCTCCTTCTCTCTTTCTCCTCTGCAAAATCTCATTGTGGATGCAGAGCTCACAAGCTTTGCCCTGTTGCCCTTTTCCACGTTGACATACATAAATCAAATTAATTAAGGTTATATGTGATTTACAGACATACTTGGTTAATGACCATTTCCCATTCTTCATGATTCTGGCTGCTATAAAGAGGAGAAAAGCTCAAAGTGAGCTCATTCCTTGTGCTATGAATCACAAGGGCTCCACTGATGAACTCAGTGATGTTTACTTGATTTAAAACCAATGCAAATGACAGGAGAATCATGCCCAAATGTAATGCCCTACTATGACAAGTGGCTGCTTGAAACGTCCACAGGTAAACACTTGGCCTATTTCCTGCAGGACAATTTCAGGCATTTACAAAGGGCAGGACAAGGGCCTTCAAGATCTTCAATATCCTTGGAGGCCTTTGGTCCATGCAACAGCCTGGAGAAAGCTCCTATGATACAGGAGTGGGGCTGACTACCAGAAACTATTTCCTAAGGGATTAAGTGAGAGAGGAATGCACATGATTGTGATTCTCAAGGGAAACTGGCAGCTAAGGCAGTCAGATACCATTAAAATAATATGGCTTCTTTCTTTCTAAATTTTCCAGTAAGCCTAGGCTTTGGCTTTGATCAGACTTAGTATAAATAACATTAAACCACAGCTTTTGTCAATTCTGCTGGACAACTCTGCCTTTTCCAAACAGCTTTCTTAGGGCTGCTAAGACATCCTTGTTTCTCAGGCTGTAGATGAGTGGATTCAGTACTGGGGTGACAATGGTGTAAAACAGAGACACAATCTTGTCTTGCTCTGGGGAGTGGTAGGAGCTGGGTCTCATGTAC
>NW_005843602.1:15189-20714 GCF_000455745.1 Alligator sinensis
CAGGAGGAGGCACTCTGCTCCACCCATTGTCAGTGTGAGGAAAACCTGAGCCCCACAGCCAGCTGGAGAAATGGGGTTGCCTGGGGTCAGGAAGTCTGTTGCCATTTTGGGGACAACAATCAGGGTCTGACAGATGTCCATGAAGGCCAACTGACTTAGGAAAAAGTACATGGGGGTGTGAAGGGAGGAATCCACTTGGATTAGAAATATGAGGAGAGCATTCCCAGACAAGGCAGTGATGAAGGCTAATAAGATCATGGCCAGGGAGAACACGTGTACATTGGTCCGACTCAGGAGTCCCAGCAGAATGAAGTCTGCTGAAGAAGTATCATTCCCACTCTTCATTTCCTCTTCATGCAGCTGTGCCTGAAGCCCTGGACAAAAACAAAATGCTTTGAGAAATGTGTATATACTTCCTACTGGGTAACACTAACGGCAACTGAGGCAGCCAGCAGGTTTTTGTCTCCTGTGGAGAAATGCCAGACATTATGGTTGATGAAGCAATAACTGCACTTCCCTGAGAACTGTGTTGATTTAGGCTAAAGATTTTCTAAACTTAGCATTTTTATGTCTGGCTGCCAGACCCACGTCCATGTAGAGCTACAACGGTAACTCGTGTTATGTCCATGATGTTCATGCAGAATTGACTACAGCGGGGATCGGCACCCTACTACTTGCAGAACCTTTGAATCTGGCCCGGGGACCCGCCCGCCCCTGCCCACCCTGGATAAGCCATGGCTCCATCCTGCGGCCACACCACCCAGGCTCGGTATCATCTGCCTCTGCCCTCATGCCCCACTCCCTCCCTCACTGTGACAAGTGTTGATCTGCAACCCCGCTTCCCTTCCCTCTCCCCTTCCACCACACATGACTTACCATCTACAGCTCTCCAAGCCCCCAGGCTGCGCTCTTCACTGCCTACATGCTGCACTGCAGCTGCGCAAATGCAAGGTCATTTGTTGACCAAATTATTGACTGCATCAGGCTGATTTCAGATACAACCAATTTTCTTTATCATGAGTCGGGGGCATGTGACCCTGGATCTGTGAGGGGCGGGGGAAAAGGGTGGTGCAGGCTGCAGCTGCAGGCTGGGTCTGAGGCTGCACCAGGCTCTTCTTGGTGGGGGCTGGGCTCAGGGCAGGTGGCGGCAGCACTGGGCAGGGAGGGACTGCAGCCACCCTAAATTTCACCATGGCCCCCACCATAGCCTGTCCTCCCAGTGCCACCACCACCCACCCAGCACAGCCCTAAGTCAAACCCTATCTCTACCTACATGATGGGAAGAGCTGGGACTGCGCTGGGCTGGGGGTGGAAGTACTGGAAGGGGGAGATTGGGGTGTTACAGCAAAATTTGGGGTGGCTGCAGCCCCACCCCACCTGGTAGCCCCCTCCCAGCACCACCACTGCCCGCCCAAAGCCCAGCCCAGCCCAACCCTCACCAAGAAGAGCCTAGCACAGCCCCAGCTGCAGCCCACAGCTGCAGCCTACCCGCCCAAGCCTGTGCAGCTTCGGAGGGCACACTCTCCCATCTGCACCCTTCCAGATCAGCTGCGGCTCTTTCCTGCACCCCTCCTGCCTTGATTGGGCAGCATCTGCCCCTGCCCTTCTGCCCCACTCTCTCCCTCTCCACAGCGGGTCTTGATCTGCCCTCCCCATGCCCCTTCTCTCACCCCTCCCCTTCCACCACACCAGACACACCAGCTGCATGCAGCTCTCCATGCTATATTGGAAATTGGCTCAGTTTAAGCAGATATGCCTCCTTAAAAATCAGCTATCGTATCAGCCCCCAAAATCTCTATCAGTGCACCCGTATTGTGAACGTTATCTATAGTATGAGGAGGAGCACTTGGCAAGGCAAGGATGCACATAGGGGTATGAGGAAGCATTCATTGTCCCCAACACTTCAGCATTTAACAAATACATTCTGAAAATAGCCAATACCTACTCCCAGGAAGGTTTCTATAGGAAACCTGAAAGCCAATTTCCCACTTAAAAAAGAATGGTTTAAATAAAAAAAAAATTCCAATCCACTGGATTTCTGTTGTCCAGTTTTCATACCCCTTAAAAGCATCTGAGATTCAGAGGATAAATTTTCAGTTGTTTCTGGATATTGAAATACAGTAACTTGGGAGCCAAAACTCATATAAACTAGATGAACAATAACTGCTAGTGCGACCAGCTGTAGGCTGCTAAGAAAAGGAAAAAGAAAGTAAAAGAAGAAAAGAATATAACAAAAGCTGCTTTAATATAACAACAATAATTTTCATGAAGATAAATGAAACAAAGTGATTCTTATTTTGCTAGATCTCTGTGCCATATCATTTCAATTCTATCAAACCATTAATAAAATAGAATTAAAAAGAAATATCAGTTCTATAATGCTTTTGATAAAAACTGTCAATCAGTATTTCAATTAATGTACATGGATTTTATTCAGTGGAAAAGGATATTTCATTTTTTTAAGGGCTGTCCCACCCATATTCAAAGATTAATTGAGAACACTTGTAGTATCTGCTTGAATGACACACACTGCAAAATACACTGTGAAGGGAGGGCCTAACTAGGAGTGGTACAGGTACAACACCTGAAGACTAGCTTCCATAACATTAGGAACAGAAACCCTCTGAACTAAAAGCAGTTGCCTCTTCATACTAGGTAAAAGGCCACAATCTCACTGGCTTCTCTATTTCTGCAGGGGTGGTGGTTGCTCTGCTGGACCAACTGGTGTTCAATAGAGCAGAAGATATGGTGGCCTTGCTATGCTCCGAGTTCATGGGCCAGTGTACTCCATAACACATAATCTCCAAGTATACATGAGTAGCTAGCATTGAACCAGCCAGCCTTGCCACTTTAAACTGGCGTGATGTGGTTTTGCCAGACAGCCAGCTTTATACTGTCGACTACAACAAGCCAATGCCCTGGGAAACTGATACGATAAACCTGATTACCCGTGGATTAGTTGTACATTATTGATGAATTGGCATGATACACATTTTTTTTTTACATCTGATAGACCGATATGTGGTCATTTTATCTCGTAAGCTTTTTAAGCTGTCTAAAACTGGTGATAAAGATCCCAGCTCTGCCTCACAAACTCTCTTTTCAGGCAGGGACCCTGACCCTTGCTGTGTTGCCCCTCTGCAGTTCTAACAATTCTGTGACTCTCTTCGTTTAATTAATAGTTTGTTTGTTTGTTTGTTTTTAAATCAGCAGCTTGCTATGCTTTATCTCTACTATCTTAGCAATTGCTTGTGGTTTGTATTCTAATATTGGAAGTGATATTATACATATATGTTATAATATACAACATGGATCATATGAGATATTCTATGTTAAACTAAATCTCTCTGTCTATCATAGCCCTAAATGTGGACTGGGTAAAATCTTAGACCTGCTATGGTTAAAGGGGTACAATATCTGGAACTGCCTCCAAGACAGCCAGATTTTTACCCCTTCTTTGCAAACATTTCCTCCTCCTCAGTTTCCTAAGTCTTAATTGTATCCTCTGATTTTTTTCCACATCAAAAATGAAGCACATTGGAGCACCTTTGGAGTTAAAAACTGAAATGAAATAAACTAGAAGAAGTAATAATTAAAAGTAAAATGTATATGATTTCATTTAAAAGTAATACTGGAGAATATACACTGTGAGAAACATTTGCATGCCACTATCTCTGTCATTATCATGTGGGGATCTCTCAGGAGAAAAATGGTGTTTTTTGCAATAAAGATATGTCTGCTTTTAAGAGTCTGTACCTGTATAAAGTAGGACCATAAGAAAACAGTAGTCACTTACCTTGAACTGCTGTATCTCTTTCTGTGACCACTTCAGTAAAATGTTTAATTTCTTCCAAGAATGCTGTCCTTTATTTAAAATGAAGCTCCCCTCCCGGCAAATTTTTAAAGAGCTAGTCTCCCATATGCTATTATATTCCTAGAATATGTTATTTTCCCCATCCTATGGGACTTGTTCATTTACAAGAAATAAAAATTAACTCAAATGCAAGTATGCAAGCAACCCATGTAAATCTCTTCTTTTGCTGTCTTTACTTTAAAATTAAAGAAGTGACTGTTCTGCAAGGCATGGCACCTCTTTAGTATGGGGCAGCAGTAGCTTTCTAAGGAAGTAAATTATGTTATAATCTCTCGGGCATGAACTCCATTTAAGTTTTAAAATTAAAAGAATATATTAATAATAACTTATGCCCAGAGCCTGAAAAAATATTTTATGGGTTGAAAAAATGCAACATGGCCAATATATAAAAACTAATGCAACCAGGTTTTAAAAAAGCAAACCTGAAATCAAGCAAACCTGAAATCAAGCAAACCTGATTTCAGGTTTTAAAAATGCACACCCAAAATCAATCTGAAATCAATCTGAAACAAAGATCCCCCACATTGAATAAAGGGGCATAGTAACTTTTTCAATCCTGTGTCTGCGGGTCACTGAGTAAATTAGGCAGCAGAGAGAGGGGAGGAGGCTTGCCATAAAAATCCAGTCTTTAAAAAAGCCAAATCCAGTTTGTGGCCATTACATTACTCATCAGCAATAGCTCATAAATCTAAGGGGAGCAAAATACACAAACTTTGCTACACTTTAGGGACTTTTGTCCCTAGTCTTTAATTAAAGTTGCACTCTCTGCTCAAGCTGGTGCTCGGGCAGCTCTTCCTCCATTCAGGTGTTTGACAACTGCAAACTTCTGCTCAGGGACCTTGGCAACCTCTGTGTTGAGGTGGAAGAGAACAAAGCATGTCATGATGGAAAGACGACACTATGTCTCAGTCTTTCTTAAAACAAATTCTAGGCATAGGGTTTGGGTTTTTTTAAGTGGGAAATATTATATTTGATTTTTTTCAGTCTAATACATAATACCAAATCTCTCACTGGTTGATTTTCTAGTGGAATGAGATGTCTGGGTTGTGACTCACTCAACATGATGTTTCTCCATCAAAAACATCAGTTCCTGAAGCATTTGTGCACAAGACATCCCTCTCATATGCACAGCTCCGAACAGAGAAAAAGCGAAGAAGCACAGTCTGGGCAGATAGGCATCTCCGAATGTGTTGGATGTAAATTATGGTAGAAGAACAGGCCCGGAGGCCACTGGTATGAATAGAGTCCACTCAAACGAGTGGAATCTATTCCTTGATTGCAGACCACAGACTCAGGTGCCTGATCTGAGACTGTTTGTACCTTAGTCTAATGTGTATGCGAGGGCATCTGTAGCTCTCAGTGCTTTCAAAAATCTCTTTAAATGCTGCCAGTCAACACAGAGTCTAGGCTCATGGTTTAACTGAGCCTCACTTACACAAAAAGCAGAACTATGTCGGGGGTGGGAGGGAGAGACCCCTTCCCCCTAACTAGCAGACCTTTTTCAATGAGCATTTAGAGACAAAAGGCCTGAGAGCTACTCAGAAACATTCTCACACTGAGGATAAGACGGTGTGGGACACATTTCTTGCATTAGGAACAGAAAACTCCCAGTGAGCTGAAGAAGAATTCACTGCATTTGACAGCTTGTCAA
>NW_005843602.1:20740-21072 GCF_000455745.1 Alligator sinensis
CTGATAACCACTGCACGGTGACATCTAGTGTAGATGTGCCCACTGCTCCTAAGAAGAGAGAAGATTGCATTCAGCATCATTAGAAGTTGTTTGTAATAGATGGTTCCTCAGGTAGGATTTCCAGGCAAAAATAAATGTCCTAAAGACCTAGAGGTGAAGAAATCTGGGGTAAAAAAAAAAGATTTAATGGAGAGACTTTTAAAGACGATGAGAGTCTGTGCAGATAAAACTCAGCTCTGGGACCAGGGCCAGTTGGGTAACTTGGGTGAGACCAAATATCTTTCTGACTTAATGGGCTGTATTGTGGTGCATAGCTGATTTCTCAGTCTTTG
>NW_005843602.1:21462-26337 GCF_000455745.1 Alligator sinensis
TGACAACAGTTATTTGTCTACATCTCATTCTGGACACTTGTGTGCCAAAAGTAATACTATTTTTGTACCTGTAGGCAACTATGTACAGACAGAGACCAGTCATGGGTATTGGCAACAGGATGAGAAGTTGAAAGAAAGACAAGCTTCTTGTCTCCTACCTCAATACCCAGATGACTAGGGCACCCACCTGGGAAGACAAGGACAGGTGGTATTAAATCTCTTCACGTGAATTTTTAAATTCAGGTATTTGAAGATGAATTTCTTCAGTTTCTAGCATACCTTCCTAACACCTCAGGTCATTCATTATCCAGGCCCTTCTCAGATGCACCTTTAGAAGCTGTGCCACTAGTATAGTCATTGGAAAAACGGACAGGGGTTTCTGCCCTGCTAGGAACAAGGACACCAGGTTTACAGGTCTCTCTGTGCTAGGGAGGCAGCTTCCTCACTCCATCTGGCTTGCTCCCATCCTCCTCTGTTTCCACACATCACCCACATACCTTTCTTTCATGGTTGCCCAGAATTCGAGCTTCAAAACACAACCCAAACACAGCCCTGAGTAGTGCCTGATCTGTGGTGTGCTGGTTAGTAAGGATTCCTGGGAAGCCCAAGTGATCCAGGCTGAAAGTATTTGGTTGGTGATGAAGGTTTCCAGCTTCTCAGTTGGATACCCTGGTCCCTCAGAATCAAAGATGAGAAGTGCCTCAATCCCTCTGCTTTCCTCAGTACAAGTCCTGGCAAGTTTAGGCCATCATTAAGAAAGGTTTTCAGGTGTGTAAGCCTGCTACACATCCACAAGTGCTGCAGGTATGTGCCCTGGCTCCTACTGCCCCCTCTATGTGGGCAGGTTTATGGACTCAGGAATGGAAATCTTTCCTGCATGTCAGTGCCAAGAATGGCATGTAGACAAATGAAAAGATGACCCCATTGACATGCAGGAAAGAATGGTGTTGCCACAGGAAGTTAGGAACAGGGAATAAGAGCAGGCAGAAAGTTAAGGACAGGTTTGGGTGTAAGGCTTATCTCCAAGCATAATAAAACACTTAGCTCTGATTCCTATTTCACCATCAGGTGCCAAAGTGGTTAATTTATGGTAGCATATAGGCAGCTTTTTGTACTTAAATACAATTTAATCCTTCTGCTGATTCTGTGCACAGAGTCAAATTTTTCCTAAGACATAACTTTTACCTTTTTAAAATGTTGATAAGCGATGGACTTGGGTAAACCCTTTTATGTATATGATCCATTCTGTTAGTACCAGGATCAGGACAATCCAGTACCAGAGTTCATAGCAAAATCTCCGTGTAGCTCAGGTGGTATGTGGCTGGCGCTGCCTCTTCAATTGAAGGGATGCTAGCAGGTGTGAATGTGCTGCGGGAGCATGACTGCCAAGCTACAGAGCAGAGCAGAGCAAAGCTGAGACCAGGAACACCCAAAGATGTTTAACTATTTACAGATTCAATTTTACAGTACAGTGTCAATAAACATATACAACGTGTAGATATGCATTTATAGATATAGATATATAAATGTATACTATTTACAAATATAAGAGTACAAAACCAATAAATCTTACTAAATGTAAACCCAGACAAACTCAGCTGGGTATGGCAGGAGAAGGCACTATAACAGCATAGGCCATGACCCTCTTTGGTCTTCCAGTTAGTGTGCAGCCCCTACCCTCAGCAGGCCCTCCAGGCAGCCAGCAAAGGAACACTTGATGGTAAAACACAGGTTAGACAATAGGGGAACAGACAGAACCTGTCAGAGATGAAACTGTAGTCTAAACATATGTAAGTGAGATTACATTAATAAGATTCAATACATGAAGATAACCAGTGAAATGAAGGCAAGTATTGAGTAGGGCAGGGGTTGTCAGCCAGGGGTATGTGTACCCCCAGGGTACTTAGAAAGGTGCTAAGGGGTACACGTGGGTGGGCAGCAATGAAGCACTGCCACCTACCACCCTACACCGCCATTTCCCAGGAGTAGGGTCAGGGAGGTTGAGGGCAGCAGTTCTACTCTGTGGGATGCACAGGTGTCACCTGGCCAGCCAGGTGGAGGTGGCAGAGGGGAGCTTGCATGTGGTGGCCGCCGCCACCATCCAGCACACCATACCACCACTGCCACGCATTGCACATGCGATTCCGCAGGCTGCTGATGGACGGTGCATGACTAGCCAGGTGCAAGGAGTGGTAGGAGCTGGGTCTCATGTACATGAAGATGGCTGCCCTGTAAAACATGCAAACCACAGCCAGGTGGGAGGAGCAGGTGGCCAGAGCTTTCTGCTGTCCTTTCGTTGACTTCATTCTCGGGACCCTGGAGAGGATACAAGCGTAAGTGGCTAGTATAAAGGAAGAAGGGATGAGGAGCAGGACAATGCCAGCCACAAATACCAGAGTCTCGTATCGAGAGGTGTCAGAGCAAGACAATTTGAACAGGGCTCGGATCTCACATAAGAAGTGGTCAATCTCTTTGGAGCCACAGTAGGGGAAACCCAGTGTAAACACCGTGTGAATCAAGGCATTTACTGATGCTCCTTAAGGAAAGCAGATGTTCCTGCTCATCAGGATGGGGTACTGTGAGGGGTTGCAGATTGCTATGTACCTCTCATAAGCCATGACTGCCAGGAGGAGGCACTCTGATGCACCCATTGTCAGCACAAGGAAAATCTGAGCCCCACAGCCAGCTGGAGAAATGGGGTTGCCTGGGATCAGGAAGTCAGCTAACATTTTGGGGACAATTATCAGTGTCTGACAGATGTCCATGAAGGCCAATTGTCTGAGGAAAAAGTACATGGGAGTGTGAAGGGAGGAATCCACTTGGATTAGAAGTACAAGAAGAGCAATCCCGGACAAGGCAGTGATGAAGGCTAATAAGATCAAGGCCATGGAGAACATGTGTACATTGGTCCGGCTCAGGAATCCCAGCAGAATGAAGTCTGCTAAAAAAAATTCATTCTCACTCTTCATTTCCTCTACACGTGGCTTTGCTTGAAGTCCTGGACAAGAACCAAATGCCTGGTGAAATATGCACACACTTCCTACTGGATAACACTCATGGAAACTGAGGCAGCAGGCAGGCTTTCTTCTCCTGTGGAAGAAATGGCAGACTTTATGATAGATAAGACAATAGCCTCACTTCCTCGGGAACTATGTACATTTAGGGTAAAGTTTTCCTATTATTAGCCTAATATTTCTATGTCCAGCTGCAGGTTCCACCTACAAGTGAGCTGCAGTGGTTTAACTCATGGTTTGTCTATGCTGCAGACATAGAAATGATTACAGCAGGGATTAGCAACCCACGGCCTGCCGGACCTTTGAATATGGCCTGATTATTTTGGGTCATTGGTGGCATTTGGAGGTGGGGGACACCATCTTCAGGTGCTCTCCCCAGGCTGTCTCGAGGACAAGCACCATCTGTGGGCGTTTTCTTTGTGCCACAGGTGGAGATTGGTGGCAGTGGTGGCAGGGTGCTACGGTGCCCACCTCCAACCTGCAGTAGGTTATTCCAGTTTCCCACTGGAAAAGCTTGCCTACTCATCAACTACTATGCTCGACAGAGATGTCATAGCTAGAATTAAACGAGTTAACTAGAGTCCTGGTTGCAATCTAGCATGGCAATGAGGAAGTCAATGCATGCTACCTTCCCTGCCCAGATGCAGGGAAAATAATCAGTTCCTGTGCTCCATGCTGGTAATAGTACCCAAATAATACCTGTGCTGCTAATACTACCTTGTTACATGTGAGTCTGACTGAACTCGATGGGAAACAATCTCACAGAAGAAACTCATGGCAAAACATTTCACAATGACTGATTGTGGCTCTGTCCTTCTGGCCATTCCCCTTTTCCATCACCACCAGCAGTGACATGTATTATGAGTAATGTGATCGGTAGCAGGAGAAGAAGCACTCGGCAATGCAGACATGGCACACTGGAGTATGAGGAAACATGCTCTGTCCCAAACACCTCACCATTTCCCATACTCTAAAAAATACCCCATAGCTGCTCCCCAGCCATAGTGTGTGCTGGGCAATTAATGGGACAATGAATGCTTGAAGGTATCTACAGTGAAAATATTTGCAGAACGAATTCTACAAACTTAGGTGAGAAAAGAATGTGTGTATTTGTTAGTTGAAATTTTAGTAGAGGAAAGTATCTATGGAAAGCCTGATGGCCAGTATCCCATTTAAAAGAATGTTTTTAACAGAAAATCTTCCATCAGCTCTGGGATTTTAGTGTCTGGTTTTTCAAGTGATTGGGTAAGTATCCCATAAAAGCATCTGAATTTCAGAGGACAGGTACTCAGCTCTTTCTGGATATCACTATACAGTAACTCGGGCAGCTGAAACTGAACTAGGACTAGATGACAGGTAACACCTAGTGAGATCAGCTGTAGGCTGTCTGAAAAAGGAAAGAAAAAGAGAAAGAAAGACTACAAAAAACTGCTTAAAATGAAAACATTATTTTCATGAAAAAAGTGAAACAAAGTTACTCTCAGGTTGCTAGAGCTCTCTCCATATCATTGCAGTTCTATGCAACCACTAATATAATATAAGAAAAAGAAGAAATGCTGGTCCTATAATGCTTTTGATCTATGTTGCCAGTCAGTATTTCAATTAATGTACATGGACTTTTTTTTTTTTTAGTGAACATGACATTTCACTTTTTAAGGACCATTTCTCGCCCTGTTCCCCACCCCAAATTAAAATATTAATTCAGAAAATCTCAAGTAACTGGCTGAATGATACACAGTGCAAAACACTCTGGAAGAAGCCTGGCTAGGAGTGGGAGGTACAACATGATGACCTTGCTGTGCCATTCCTCTGACGTCACAAGCCAATGTACTCCGTCACAGGGGATCTTGCTCAACATGGA
>NW_005843602.1:27768-32814 GCF_000455745.1 Alligator sinensis
CCCTTCTTTGCAAACATTTCCTCCTCCTTTGAAGTTCATCATCATACGTAGCTGCCCTGACAGGAATAATCTGTTTTCATTAATAATTTCCACCTCCCAATTCTTAATTGTATCATCATAGTCTTTGTCATGTGGAAAGAAGCACATTACAGCACATTTGTAGCTATGAAATAAAGTAAAATATATTTTACTGTTAGTATTATTAGTAGAAGTAATAATAATAAAAAGTAAAATATACATGACTTTATTGAACTGTAATACCTGAGATATATTTTGAGAAACATTTATATGCCACTTCTTCTGTCATTATCACATGGGGATCTTTAAGAAGAGAAATGGTGCTGTTTGTAATAAAGATAAATCTGGTTTTAAGAATCTTCAGCTGTATAAAATAGGACTAGAAGGAAACAGTAATCACTTACCTTGGCCTCATTTATCTTTTTCTCTGATGACTTCAGTAAGAAACTTAAACTTTTCTACTATATTCCTGGAATGTTTTCTTTTTCCAGCCTAATGGTACATGTACATTTACAAGAAATAGAGTTACAAGCTCAAAAGCAAGTACACAAGAAATCCACATACATCTTCTCTCTTGCATGGCATTCCTTTCGTATGGGGCAGCATTAGCTTTCTAAGGAAGCAAATTACCTTGAAATTCCTCAGCTATGAACTCCATTTCAGTTTCAACATAAAAACTGTATAATACGAATTCTTGCCCAGGGCCTGAAAACATTTTTATAAGTTGAAAAAATGCAACATGGGCAATATATAAAAAGGATCTGAAATTAGTCTTAAAGAAAGACACTCTACACTGAGTAGAGAGACAGCAGAGCTCTTTCAATCCTGCTTCTGCAGTTAGCTGAGTAAATCAGGTAGTGGAGAGAGGGGACCATGTATGTCATAAAAACTCAGGCTTCACAAAACCCAAGTCAAGCTGGTGGCCATTATGTGGCCAAGTTTGTGGCCATCAACAATAGCTTTGAAATCTAATGGGACCAAAATACACAAACTTTCCCACACTCTGGGGGTCTACTCCCAAGTCTCTAATTAAGTTCTCCTTCCTGCTCCATATAGGCGCTCTGGCAGACTTTCCTCCATTCAGGTATTTGAAAACTTTGCAAAATTATGCTCAGGGAAGTTTCTTGGCAACCTCTGTCTGGAGGTGGGAGAGAACAAAGCATTTCAGGAAGGACGATACATTTCAGTCTTTCTTAGAATAAATTCTAGGGGAAGGATTTATTTTGAGGTAGGAAATGTCATATTTGAATGTTTTCATTCTAATACAAAATGCTAAATCTCTGCTTGATTTTCTAGTTGGATGAGACCTCTGGGTTGTGACTCACTTGACATGATGTTTCTCCATCAAGAGCACCAGTTCTCCAAACATTCAATCACAAGACATCCCTCTCATCTGGAGAGTTTGAAACAGAGGAAAAGAAAAGGAGCATAGTCTGCTCAGATATGCATAAGAGTCTCCCACCCCTGGCCCCACAATCATGGACCGGGGCCTGGGAGCTCTCTGCTGCCAGGGCAGGGGGACAATGTCCCTGCCCGGCCTCTGGTGGCAGCCCCCTGCCCCTCCGCAGTGAGCAATGTCCCAGCTGCACCAGAAGATAGCTGTCTCCTGGCCCCGTGCTCCCTGCCAGCTCCTGGGCTAGTACCAAAAGGGAGCTTTGCGCTACCCCCGGCTGCTGCAGGAACCCAGTGAAAGGCCACCAGAAGCAGTAGCAATATGCTATTAGGGGCAGCAAATCTTCTCCTTCATCGCTGTACGTGTAAATGTATGCCTGGGAGAGTTTATTTTATCATACCTCACCCTAAAGTGCTCCTGGACTATTTGTATGTGCTGATGAACCCAGTCACTCACTGCAATATATTTTTGTTAGACCACGTACATGTTTGGGAGGGGCTTTGACAAGCTTCCAAATGTAGAGCATTCTTCTTCAGGTCAGAGGGAGTTTTTGGTTCCTAATACTAGACATTTATTCCAAAGTGGGTGCATCTACATGAGATGCTTTACTGTGAAGCAGTGTATTTTGCTGTGCAGTTAACAAATGCGTCTACACATACACATGGCTACTGCACAGTAACCCTTCCTAATACTAAGTTTGCTACCTGCAAATACAAGTAGGAAATTTACTTACAGTTACTAACTGTGCAGTAGCACTTGTCAAAACACCTGACTGGGAGCAAATCTGCTCCTGGTCAGTCAACACCCAAGGGGTGGGAGATTGCTCCCTGCCCCATGGAGCTGGCTGCTGCCGGGGAGGGCTCTTCCACTGGAGCCCAGGCAGGGACTATGCCCCCCTCCCCAGCCAGGAGGGAGCTCCAAGACCCTGCTCCAAGGTCATGATGGTGGAGCAGAAGCTAAGAGATCCTTATCTCCCACCCCCTATTTCACCATCACAATTTGGGAGGAAGGGGTTGGGTGATCCTTATCTCCCAGTTGCAGGGCTGGCATTGGGACCGGTCCCACTCTTACGGAATTGGTGCTGGGAGATAAGGTTCAGGGCCACGGCCTCGCTACCAGCTGCTCCGTTGGTGGCCTGGACAGGGGGATGGGTGCTGCCCCACCCCTGCAGCTCTTCCCAAGGCACGCATCTCAATCACCCGATCAGGGCACAGGCCTCGGGCATGCCCTTGACAAGGACGGGTCCCAGTGATTGTGGGGTGGGGACTGGAGAGCCTGTTCCTCACCCACCTCTGCAATCTAGGAGCTGGGTAGGGAACAAACTCTGCAGTTTATTCCCCACCCAGCCCCGTGATTATGAAGCTGAACAGGAAACAGGTTCTCCAGCCCCTGCCCTGTGAACTGTCCTGATCAGGGGCAGATCCCAGTCCCACGTCCTGATTGGGCAGTCGAGGCATGGGGCTTGAAACGAGCTGCAGGGGTGGGCCAGGTCCCATCCCTCTCCCCTGATCCTCCAGTGGGGTAGTTAGTAGGGAGCTACCTAATCACCGCAGCTAATCACTAAAGGTGTGGGGTGGGGGGAGGCTGCACAGGGGAACCTCCAAGGTTAAAGGAGCTGCTGGGCAGCCCACTTCCAGCGTGACTTCTGTAGGTCCCTGCTCATGACCATAGAGAGGATACAAGCAGAACCAGAAAGGATTCCTAAATGTCACAGAAGTGCCAGATTGCTAATAAAAGGACATACCTGCTTTCTTCCCTTCTGGCCAGATGCCTTACCATTGAACTGAGCCATAAGGAAAGTTTGGTATGTGACCTCAGGCCAAGAGTCCTAGTTTTCCATGGGAACATTGCCATCATTTTCTGGCCATGCAAACCAAAACATCTGGATCCCTCCCCAACTTCCCACTGCAGATGTGTCAAAGTAACAGAGTCCATGCATAAGACCTGCATACTCCCAGTAGCTCATAAGTGCATTAGCCACAATCTTGCCATGTTCACTCCCTTGTGTTGGGCCAAGCCACCCACTCCAGGCCTCTTGCCACCATGCAGTACATGTGCACAGGAGGCAGGGCTGTGACTCAGGGGCTCCGGCACTGTGCGAAGCTGTGGGGATCCTCTCCTATGAAACCATTTCAAACACTTAACTCCCAAGGTCTGAAGTGCAGGGCTTGCCCAAGGACTGTATGGTCCCCAGTGGCCTACTTTGGTCAGTGTGGCCTAGATTATTGCAGGGAGGATCCTATGCCTCCCCTTGGTATTCCAAGACTGTCTGGTATTTAGTCTGGGGGCACTGTTAAACTAAGTCGCATTTCAATTCAACTACCTTCCTCTTCCTGGAACCATGTTTTAGCTAGTCTCATAGCCAGCTCCACTCTCAACAGGCTCATCCATGAGCGTGCCTGAGGACCACAGACACCAAGGCCTCTTGTTTCTCACCCACTCTCACAGCTCAGGGAGACACACAGGTTGACATATAACACATTTCCCTCAGCAGCATCACCACTCAGAAGTAGTTCATGGGGATTTTTTTTCAGGGGCAGATGGAGGAATGCCCTGTGTGAACCTAGCACATGGGATTGTTGGTTTTTTAGGTAAAGTTGGGAATATGAAGGCATAGCCAAGCCTTCACAAAATTCAGCCGTTGTTTCTTTGAGAACTAGCACCATAATCCCAGTCTGACAGGAAAACTGTCAAATGTAAAAATATTATACATATTAACCAATTCAGTTTTCAACATCTTATTTATTTTTAACAAAAACAACCTTCATTTGATAGATGTCTTGCATTCATTTGTCCTGTCTACTGACCAGCTCCATTTCTTCCAGGCACAAAGATAGGAACGTTGAGCACCATTTTTGTTTTCATTTGCTCCTGTGCCGTCTCACCATGGATGTAAAGCTAGCGAGGTGGTTGTTTCTCCTTGTTGCCCTTTTCTGTGATGTCTTACATAAATCAGATTAATTTATCTTATGTAAAGCCTATACAGATACTTGGTAAAAGCTTTTTTCTTAAAAAAAATAATCATCTTTTCTCCTAAAAAGAAAAGATTAGACTAAATTGGAGTTTTTCTTCTTCTTTCTAAAAACCATGTGTTCCACCATTGGCCTTAGTGGAGTGAAGCTGGTGGAAAAACAATGTAAGTGAGACAGGAGCTAAAGTACAGTCCCTCACTCTTTTAAAAAAATTATTCAGAAGATCTGAATCTAAGCATTTATGATCATAGGATCCTATGATCATAGGAAAGTAGGGTTCATGAGGACCTCACAAGACCTAAGAAGGTCACATTTTGGCCAACTTCAATGGAGTGAAGCCAGTAGGAAAAAGAGTCATGTCCCCAGTAGGCACAGAGAAAAGCCCATCTCCCTATAATGACCCTTCAGGTATTTGAAGGCAGCTGTCAAATCCCACCTCAGGCTTCTCTTATCCAGGTGAAATAGCCCTAGTTCTTTCAACCTTTCTTCATAAGTCTTTTCTCTCAGGTCCCAGATCATTTTGTGGCTTCACAAAATTGGTCCATTGCTTCTTTGAGAACTAGCACCATAATATCAGTCTGATGGTACAACTAGCAAATACCACAGGTGAAAGAAATAGTATACCTATTAACCAATTCATTTGTCAAGGTCTTATTCATTTTT
>NW_005843602.1:32915-33552 GCF_000455745.1 Alligator sinensis
ACGCTCGCCCTTCTTGCCATGGATGTAAACCTAGAAAGCTTCCCGTTTCTCCCTGCACCCTTTTCCATGATATCTTGAATAAATCAAATATATTTATTTTACACAAGGCTTAGAGAGATTCTTGGGTAACAGCCTTTTTTTTCAAAAATAAGGCTGCTAAAGAGAACAGGTTAATCGAAAATAGAGGTTTATTTTCTCTTCTGTAAAAACTATGGCTGCCTAGACAGGTGCTCTTTGCAGTTCTCACTACGATGCGTTGGAGCAGATCCTATTAATCGTGGCTGCCCCACATTGCTGCAGTGTCATGTGTATTAAACCCCGGCATGGTTTAAAATGGCCATTGGGGTGCTTTACCTAATACTCGTTGAACAAACTCTAGATAAAGCATCCTGCAGTCGTTTTTAAATACATGAGAAATCATTATATGTGATGCTGTGGGTTTTTTAGTAGAGTGGTTGTCCAGATGCCACTCTAACTAAAACACCCGCTCGCCCACGTGTTTCACCTTTGACCTCAGTGGCCTGAACCTGGTGGAAAAACAACGTGAAGTGAGACAGGAATCAGACATAACGTACAGTGCCTTGTGCTTAAAAATAGTGGTTGGGAAGATCTCCTTCTAAGCACTTAGGATCATAGG
>NW_005843602.1:34552-41036 GCF_000455745.1 Alligator sinensis
TTAACTGGAGTCCTGGTTGCATTGTAGCCACAGCAGTGAGCAGGTCAGTGGATAGTTCTTTCCCTACCCAGATGCAGGGCAAATAAGGAGTTCCTATGCTCTATGCTGGTAATATTACCCAAATAGGAGCTGCACTCCTAATACTACCTTGTTATGTGTAAGTCTGACTGAGATCAATAGGAAATAATCTCACAGAATCATCTCGGTGAAATATTCCACAATGACCGAGTGTGGCTCAGTTGTTCTGGCCGTTCTCATTTTTCATTACCACCAACAAAGACATTTATCACTATAAATGATATTCATAGTAATAGGAGGAGGAGCACTGACCAGGCAGGAACTGGATGTCGGGGTATGGGAAGACATTGTCTGTTCCAAACACCTCACTATTTAGCAACCAAAACTGAAATAAAAAGCCCAACACCGAAAAGTTTCAAGGCCAATATACTATTTAAAAAGAATGGCTTTAAAAGAAATGTTTCTATCTGCTCTTCATTTTTAGTGTCCAGTGTTTCAAGAGCTCAGACTGATTCTCCTTTATAACATCTGAATTTCAGAGGAGAGATTTTCAGCTCTTTCTGAATGTCAAATACAGTAACTTGGGCAAACAAACTAAAATAGACTAAATGAAAGGTACCACCTAATGAGTTCAGTTGTAGGTTGTTCAGAAAAGAAAAAGAAAGAAATAGTAGAATAAACACAACATAAGCCACTTAAAAACAAAAAATAATTGTCATGAAAATAAGTCAAATGAAGTTATTCGCATGTTGGTGGAGCTCTGTGCCATATCATTTCATTTCTACCAAACCATTAATAAAATATAATTAAAAGAAATATCAGCTCTGGAGTGCTTTTGATAAAAACTGTAAATCAGTAATTCAATTAATGTGTGTGGATATTTTTTATAGGAAAAAGAAATTTCACTCTTTTAAGTGACCTTTTCCTTCAAAATGTAAATATTAATTCAGAACATTTTTAGTAACCAGCTGGATGACATAGAATGCAAAATATGGTGTGAAGGGCCTGACTAGGAGCAGTCCAGGTGCAAGACCTGAAGAATAGCTTCTATGAAATTAGGAATTTCATTTCCATGAAATTGGGAATAAGAACTATCTGAGCCAGACAGAAGTTGCCTCTGCCTATTTGATAAAAGGCCACAATCTCACTGGCGTCTCTGTTTCTGCAGGGCGGTGATGGATCTACTGGATTAACTAGAGAGAGAACGCCCTTGGTGTTCATGTGAGAGGAAGATATGGTGACCTTGCTCTGCCCTTCCTCTGACTTCACAGGCCAATGTACTCCATCACAGGTGATCTCTGGCTGTACGTGACTAGCCAGCATCCAGCCAGCCAGCCTTGGCACTTTAAAGTGGTCAAATCTGATTTTGCCAGCTAGCTTTCTATTGTTCACTACAATAAGTCTATGCCCCTGGAAACTGGTAAGGTACACCTGCTTATCATATCAGATGGATGAATTGGATATTATTTAAAAATCAGCATGATAAGACTTTTTTTTTTTTTTCATCCGACAGCCTCATTTTTGGTAATTTTATCTAGTAAGTTATTTAAGCTCAGCTAAAACTGGTGATCAAGAGCCCCAGTTGGCCTCAGAAACTTTCCTTTCAGGCAGGAACCCTGATCCTTGCTGGGTTGTCCCTCTGCAGGTGACCCAAAATCAGCGCCTCTTTGAAACCTTGTTTCTCACACCTTGGGAAGAAGTTATTTTGCCTGGAAGTCTGTCCTGTTGCAGACCCATAAGAACAAGTGACTTGAAGATTTTTTTTTCTCCACTAACAATTCTGCGACTCTCTTAGGTTAAGTCTCTTTTAAATCAGCAGCTCGCTATGCCTTATCTGTCCTGTCTTAGGAATTTCCTGTGGTTTGTATTCTAATATTGAAAGTGCTGTTAAGATTTCTTTGACACTTTTTTGTAATGTATGGTTTTTCTGGGGCCGGCTTCTCAAACCATCCTTGGTCCCCAGAATCTCCCTGGGGCTCTGCAGTCCTCTGCCTCGGTGCATGTCTTCCTTCTGGCAGTGTGAACTAGAAACCCTAGATCTCTATAGCTATTGAACTTTGTACATACCAAGTAGGCACAGAAAGTTAACTAGGATTTAGCCCCTCACATGCAAAGCTAGGGACAAGAGAAAGTGTTGAAAGGGTGGATTGTTTGTGTTATGTGTTTCATACACCAGTACCACACAGTAATTTGGGGTCTATGTCCTCAAAAAGAGAAAACTCTTTCAGAGAACACAGGCCCCAAGTTCCTGTGTGATAGAGTTGTGAAGCATGTAACACAAATAGTCCTTTGGGGGGGGGGGCGGGGATTAAAAGTCATTGAAGTGGAAATATATGATATGATATTATACAAGTATGTTATGATATACAGCACAGACGTTTATGATATGCTATGTTAAATTAAATCTCTCTTTGTCTAACACTTTCAATAGCCCTAAAAGTGACCTGGGTGAAATCCTGGACCTGCTAATGTGAATAGGGATTTTGGAATTGACTCCAGGAGAGCAACATTTTAGCCCCGTCCTTACAAACATTTCCTCCTCTTCAGGTTCCTTTGACTACATAGCTACCATGACAGAAATAATCTGCTTTCATTAATAATTTCCACCTTCCAATTCTTAATGGTATCATCTCCTTTATCACATCAAAAAAAGCCATTTCATGCACTTTTCAAGGTAAAATAAAATAAAATAAAAACAAAACATTTTATTAATAATACTGCTAGTAGAAGTAATAATAGTTCAAAGTAAAATGTATGTGATTTTCTTGAAATGTAATACCTGAGATACATTTTGAGAAATATTTATATGACACTTCTTCTGTCATTATCACATACAGACATTTAAGAAGAAACATGGTGCTGTTTCTAATAAAGGTAAATCTGTTTTTTAGAATCTTCAGCTGCGTAAAGTAGGACTAAAAGAAAACAGGAATCACTTACCTTGATCTGCTTTCTCTCTTTCTGTGACCACTTCAGAAAGAAGTTTCATCTCTTCCAAAAAATGGTGTCATTTATTTAAAAAGACGTTCCCACACCCCAAATTTTTACAAGCCTACTCTCCTGTATCCTATTCTATTCCCAAAGTATTTTTTCCCATCCCATATGAGGTTTATAAAAAATAAAGAGTTATTGGCTAAAAAGCAAGCACATGAGCTATCCACATAAATCTCTTTGAAAAACGCCTCTAAAATTAAAGAAGTGACTGTTCTAGGCATGGCATTGCTTTAGTAAGGGGCAGCAGTCGTTTTTTAAGAAAGTAAATTGCTTCAAAAACTCTCAGGCATGAGCTCCATTTCATTTTCAAGATTATAATAATATAAGAACAATTCTCGCCCACAGGTTGAAAAAATATTTTAAAGTGTTGAAAAAATGCAACATAGGCAATATATAAAAACAATTTGAAATCAGCCTTAAAAATATATTCTACATTGAAGAAAGGCACACTTTTTCATCATGCATCTCCAGCTTATTGAGTAAATTCGGTAGTGGAGAGAGGAGAAAAGGCAGGTCATAAAAAACACAGTCTTTACAAAAGCCAAGTCAAGTTTGTGACCATTACGTTACTCATCAGCAATAGCTTTAAAATCTAAGGGGAGGAAAATACACAAACTTCCCCAAACGGGAGAAAGGTTACTTCCCTCCCAACCCCCAGCATAGTTCTGCATTTGGTATAGGTGAGGCTGCATTAAAACTACCAGCCTAGACTCTGTGTTGACTGGCAGAGATTTTTCAAAGCACTATGGAGAGCTACAGATGCCTTCTCTTACACATTAGACTAATATACAAACCGTCTCAGATAAAGCACCTGATTCTGTGGTCTGCAATCAAGGGATAGATTCCCCTCATCTGAGTCGAATCTATTGAAATATGAAGCCTCTGGGCCTGTTCTTCTACTATTATTTGCATCCTACAAATCGTGATGGAGAAGCAGCATGTAGAGCGAGTCAGATCCCAGACGCCTCGTTCCACTAGAAACTCCAGCAGAGAGAGATCTGGTATGCTGTGTTAGAATGAAAAGAGTCAAATATGACATTTCCCACTTTAAAAAAAAAATCCTACCCCAAGTCTTTAATTAAGTTGCACTTTCAGCTCCAGCGGGTGCCCTGCCAGACCTTCCTCCATTTAGCTGTTTGAAAACTCTGTAAATTTCTGCTCAGGGAAATTTCTTGGCAACCTCTGTGTTGAGGTGGGAGATAGCAAAGCATTTAGGGAAGGACAAATGACAATACATTTCAGTCTTTTTTAAAATAAAGTCTAAGGGTAGGGTTTTGGGGGGTTTTTTAAGCGGGAAATGTCATATTTGATAGGCAAGACACCTACCCTGATCTGTTTACTCTCTTCCTGTAACCACTTCAGTACTACTTTTGATCTCTTGCACAAAACACTGTCATTTACTAAAAAAGAAGCTCCCATACCCCAAATCTTTACAGATCTAGTCTCCTGTATTCTATTAATTCACAGAAGCTTTTCCGTTTCCCGCCCCATTGCTATATGTGCATTTACAAGAAATAATGTGGCTTTGACTCTAAAGTAAGCACATTAGAAATCCATGTGAACTTCTTTTCTCGCTATCTTTACATTTAAACTTAAAGAAATGACTGTTCTAGGCGTGGCATTTCTTTAGTAAGGGGCACCAGTAGTTTTCTAAGGAAATACATTACTTTAAAATCCCTCAGGCATGAACTCCCTTTAAGTTTCAAAATTAAAATATAATACAAATTCTTGGCCAGAGCCTGAAAAATTATTTGTATGAGTTGAAAAATATAGTGGAGAGAGGGCAGCACACATGTCATAAAGACAGACTTTTAAAAGACCAAGTGAAAGTTAAGGCCATTACATCACCTCTTCAGCAATAGCTTTGAAATGTAAGGGGAAAAAATACACAAACTTTTTTTTTACACTTCGGGGACTCTTGTCCCAAGTCTTTAATTAAGTTGCACTTTCAACCCCAGTGGGTGCTCTTGCAGAGCTTCCTCCCTTCTCTGCAAGGAAAACTGCAAAGTTCTTCTCAGGGAAATTTCCTGGCAACCTCTGTCTTAAAGAGAAAGAGAACAAAGCATTTCAGGAAGGCCAAAAGACAATATGTTTCAGTCTTTCTTAAAAGAAATGCTAGGGATATGGTTTTTGCCTTTTTTTTAAATTGGGACATGTCATGTGTGAATGGCTCGTTCTAACACAGAATACCGAATCTCTCACTGCTGGATTTTCTAGTGGAATGAGACGTCTGGGTTGTGACTCACTCGACATGATGTTTGTCCACCAAGAACATCAATTCCTCAAACATTCGAGCACAACACATCCCTCTCACACGGACAGTTTGGAACAAAGAAAGACCAAAGAAACACCATCTAGTTAGATATGCATCTCTTCATTTTTTGGATGCAAATTATGGTAGAAGAACAGGCCCAGAGCCCTCAGATTTGATTTCAGTCAAATGAGTGGTTTCTCTTCCTTGATTGTAGGCCACAGAATCAGGTGCCTTATCTGAGACTGCCTGTACATTAGTCTAATATGTATGCAAATGCATCTGTAGGTCTCATTAGTGCTTAGAAAAATCTGCTTAAATTCTGCCACTCAACACAGAGTCTAGGCTGGTGGTTTTAACAGAGCCTCACCTACACCAAATGCATAAGTATGCTGTGGGGAGAGGGAAGAAATACTCCCTTATAACTGTCATAGCTGTGCCAATGAAAGATTTGAGAGAGAAGACCTGAGAGCCTACTCAGAAATATACTCACGCTTAGGTTAAGACTGTGTGGAGCAAATTTCTTGTATTAGGAACAAAAGACTGACCTGAAGAAGAATGCACTGCATGCCAAAGCTGGTCAAAGCCTATCCCTACCATGCAGTTGGTCCAATAAAAAAGTATCACCCACCAGCGGCTTTTCCACCGGCTCCGCGACCGGTTCCCTCCCCTGCTCTCCTACCGGCTCTCTCGTCGGCTCCGCAGCCCTGAGGCAGGTAGCTGCGGCTCTTGCCGCTTTTGCCGCTCCTGGCGCTGCTGCAGCTTTCTCTGCCTGAGGCAGAGAAACCCCGTGCGTGCCCGCTTGTGACCTCGGGTTTCCCCGCGGGCTCCGTCGCCCCCCGCTGCCTCCCGGCGCTGCTCCCGGGGACGCACTTTATTCCCGCCGGGTGGCGTCTCTCGCTGACGTCACCCGCTCTCAGCTGGATGTGAGCGCAGCGAACAAAACGCACGTGTGATTTCCCGGCGTGTGCTCCTCTGCTGTCCTTGGCTCCTGCAAGGGGTAAGTACGTGTTTCCTTTTTCGTTGGTTTTGGGCCAGGGTTTCCCTCTAGCCCCGGTGTCCCTGGGACAATATGCAGCTCTTCATTTTTTGGATGCAAATTATGGTAGAAGAACAGGCCCAGAGCCCTCAGATTTGATTTCAGTCAAATGAGTGGTTTCTCTTCCTTGATTGTAGGCCACAGAATCAGGTGCTTTATCTGAGACTGCCTGTACATTAGTC
>NW_005843602.1:41222-43275 GCF_000455745.1 Alligator sinensis
GAGAGGTGAAAGAAATATTATTGCTATTGGCTCATTCATTTTTCCACATCTTAGCTATGTTTAATGATAAATTCCTTATCTGACAACTGGCCTGCATTCCTTATACCCTGTCTGCTGGTCACTTCCATTTCTTCCAGTCACAAAGAAAGAAACATTTGATACCGTATTGTTTTCATTTACTCCTGCACTGGCTCACCATGGCTTTAAAGCTAGGGAGTTTCTTGTTTCTTCCCATTTCCCTTTTCTGTTATGTCTTCCATAAATGTGATCAATTTATTTTACACAAGCCTTAGAGAGATACTTGGGGAACAGCTGTTTTTCATTAGTAAGGTTGCTGAAGAGAAAAGGTTAGATTAAACCACAGCTTTTCTTTTCTCCTGTAAAAACCACGTGTTGCACCATTGGCCTCAATGGAGTGAAAGTGGTGAACAAACAGCTGAGACAAGAATCAACCCTGAAATACAGCGCTTCGCTCTTAAAAGTAGTTGTTGCAAAGACCTGTATCTAAGCGCTTACACTCATAGGATCATAGGGAAGTAGGCGTGGAAGGGACCTCCCAAGGGTATATCTAGTCCAGCTCCCTGCTCAAAGCAAGATCATCCCTAACCAAGTCTCTCCAGTCAAGTGTCCATCTCACCTGCTCTCAAACATTTCCAAGCATGGAGACTCCTCAGCTTTTTTAGGTAATCTGATTCAATCCCCAGCCAGGCCCAAAATCAGCTAGTTCCCCCTAATCTCCAGTCTAAAGTACCCCTGCTGCACCTTGAGACTATTTTTGCTAGTCTGGTCCCCAATACGCACAGAGAAAAGCCCATTGCTATCATTTCTAGATCTCCCTTCAGGTACTTGAAGACTGTTATCAAAACCTCCTGGCAGTCTTTTCTTCTTCAGGCTAAATATTCCCAGTAATTTAAACCTTTCCATATAAGTCTTTGCTCTCAGGCTCCGGATAATTTTTGTTGCCGTGCCACTAGAACTATTTCTTGCAGGAGGCTTTCTGCAGAGGGTCAGCATAAAGGAACCACAAAGTATCAATCCCCCAACTAGTCTTCATGTATGCAATAACTTAGTTAAATTTCCTGTAACAGGAGAACACTAGAGAGCTGGGAGAGGTGTTCATCAAACCTTTTTTCCAAGCATTTAGGAGTCCAAACACCCATGATTCTCAGAAGGAGATTAACTAAGTGATTAAAATAATTTAACTGCCTTCTAAATGTTCCAGTTTTCTCACTTTAGTGAGTCACAGCTCATAATAAACTATAGTTCCTGTCAATATTCCTGGAAGGATCTGCATTTCCAAATCAGATTTCTTGGGGCTCGTAGGACATCTCTGTTTCTCAGGCAGTAGAGGAGTGGATTCAGTACTGGGGTGGCAATGGTGTAAAAGACAGACACAATCTTGCTTGCTCTGGGGAGTGGTAGGAGCTGGGTCTCATGTACATGAAGATGGCTGCCCCGTAAAACATGCAAACCACAGCCAGGTGGGAGGAGCAGGTGGCCAGAGCTTTGTGCTGTCCTCTGGTTGAGTTCATCCTCAGGACCCTAAAGAAGATAAAGGCACAAGAGGCTAGTGTAATGGAAGAAAGGATGAGGAGCAGGACAATACCACTCACAAACACCAGTCTCATACTGAGAGGTGTCAGAGCAGGACAATTTTAGCAGAGCTGGGACCTCACAGAAGAAGTGGTCAGTCTCTTCTGAGCCACAATAAGGGAGAGTCAGGGTAAACACTGATTAAATCAAGGCATTTACAGATGCTCCCATCTATATCCAAGCTGCTAGAAAAAGCAGATTTTCCTGCTCATGATGGGTACAGCAAGGGGTTAGTAACAGCTAGGTATCTGTCATAATCCATGACTGCCAGACGGAGGCACTCTGATACACCCATTGTCAGCGTGAGAAAAATTTGTGTCCCACATCCAACTGGAGAAATGGGGGTGCCTGGGTCAGGAAGTCTGCTAAGATTTTGGGGACCAAAATTAGCATCTGACAGATGTCTATGAAGGCCAATTGGTTGAGGAAAAAGTATGTGGCTAATAAGATCATGGCCAGG
>NW_005843602.1:43614-45277 GCF_000455745.1 Alligator sinensis
ATATGAGATCTCATCATGTCTGGTGGACTCCAGGTAGAGGTGCGCCTCTGACTTCCCCGGTAAGATGCTAGATTGTGCCCATGTGCCTTCCTGTCACGTAAGAAAGTTGGTGTCTTGAAACATGGCAGCTAGAGCTCATCATACGCCGTGGGAGAATGAGTGACAGGAGAAGCCAGCTAGCAAACATCACTTTCAGTAAGCTTTCCTTGGATGAAGTTTCTGGCTGGGGCAGCGAACCAAAGAGTATCTCCACATTGGAAGCAATCAGGGCTCGAAGTAGAGATATCTTTTTTTAGACCTAAAAGATTTGGGCACAAAAATAATTTTTTCATTTGCAAGCTTTCAGCATCAGGCACTGGAGAAAAGATTGTAAGAGATCTCGTGGGTAAAGCTTTGCCCCCGGGCATTCCTATAAATAGGAATGATACTTCCCACTTGCTATTGCTGACCCGGTCTGATCATTCCCTTTGCTCTCACATTGCCTCAGTCACCCATATAGACAGTAGGGCAGAGCAATTGGTTAAAACTCACTGGCCTTAAAAATGTGAGGATAGGCAGACTTTGGCAGAGGAGACAATGTGTGTCTTTGAAGAAAATCTGCAAAGAATTGCCTACCCTGGCACTTTTTGGATTAATTTGAACTCTCTTTTTGGATTCATTTCAACTCTGAGACCAGAGAAGCTCCAGGACCTGCTGCAAAGTGTTTCTTGGACTCAGGAGGTGGGTGATGGGTTATTGCATTGTATTTCATCCCTTTTGGTGAGGCTGAGACTTCGGCAGAAGCTTGTTACATCCAAGAGGTGTCCGGCTGCAGTGATCTTATTATATAGGGAACCAGATTCCCTCAAGTGCAAACTCCTGTCCTTTCTCTCTCTCTCTCTCTCTGTCTTTCTCAGTCTGTTGATGAAACCTATCTATGTCATGTGAAGCCATTGAAAAATCTTTCAGACAACTTCATCTGGTAGCCGTAGCTCTATATAAGAGAAGCAGCTCTGAAGTCCTGTCTTAGAGGGACCACCGCAAAGTACCTTTGGAGCACCACAGGGAGCAAGGGACTGCTGGCTCCCTGCAGCTGGGGCAGGCGTGTATTGTGGGGGAGGAAGCTGTGCTGCATTCCCATGGCATTGACTTTGGTCCCTGAGGATTTCACCTTCTCTTTCCCTGAACAGCGCCCATGGTTGTGACTGGGAGGTGGGGTGCACTTTGGGGTTATAAGGCTGGTCCCTATTTCAGGTTGGCAGTTGCCCAAAGATGAGACCAGACAGTGATTCCCTTCCAAGAGCCCAAGTTACCGACCAGAAGAATTCAGGTCTACACTAAACAGATGGAGAAGCAGCAGAAAAAAGAAATAGAAAACACAAGGCTAAAAAACAGCCAGGAGAGACAGCAGCAAGAGAGAGCAAGGAACACCAAGCATGAGATGGGAGAGCATGCACAGACGCACACACTGTCCTGCGGTGGAAAACCACTGTGGTAAAGAGAACCAGTGTGCAAGACTTTCCAACCAACATCAACAGAAATGAAGGAGAGCCCCTAGCAACCCATGGACTGGACGTGGGAAAACTAGCTGGCCAGATGAGTTTAACATCACTGTTTTAGAGCACAGGATCCTTGCAAAGACTTTGTTGACCAAAAACTTTTTTTTTTGTTTCATTTCAGCCAT
>NW_005843602.1:45536-47413 GCF_000455745.1 Alligator sinensis
TTTTTTCTCCTTTTGCGGGGACAGGCATGGGGAAGATGGGAAGAGGAGGCACAGGAAACGGAGGAGTATCCCTTTCCCCTGCCCCGCTGTCTTTTTTTTATTTACACAGAAAGAAATTCAGATGCATGTGTACACTTGAAAAGAAAAATGGATATCCGAGGCAGCCTGGTTGAAAACCCCAGGTACAGGGTCTGACACAGGTTGCTTTACAACACATGTTCCTTTATGACACGGGCCATCATGTCACCAGGGAGACTTGTGATGTGAGAGGGGAAAAGGCAGCCTCGAGTATTTCTTCCCATACCTCTGCTGGTATCCCCCGAGAGCGAGTGATTAGTTTGACTAGGTTTCCCAGGTGTTGTTTATTGTGTCCCTCTAGTTCTAGGATTAGTGATTAGGATTTATATTGTTAGCAGCTTAGTTGGTAGGTTAATATTAGTTAGTTTATATAGTTTGTAGCTTAATATTATATAGTAAGTAGAGTTATCTTAGAATTAGTAGGAATTAGTTTTGAAGAAATTATTAATATCCCCTAGAGCTAAGATACCCCATAGTTTATAAGGACTGATTCCGGGGAAAAAAAAACAAGAATGGAGAGAAGACCAGGATCCCGCCCAGTGCGTGTAAGTGGCTTGCTAGGGCTTCTCCTTCATTTCTCTTGCTCTCGGTTGGGAAATCTTGCACGCTGGATCTGTCTCTCACCTGCGGCTTTCCAATGTAGGACATTGTCTGGTTCCTCCCTTCTCATGTGCTCGGGGTTCCTTGCAACCTCTTGCTATGCAATTTGTGAGTCTCTTCTGACTGTCTTCTAATGTGTTGCTGTCTTCCTTTTTCCTGCTGCTTCTCCATGTGTTTAGTGTGGACCCCTATGGTCCTGGTCTGTAGTTTGGGCTCTTGCAATGGAATCACATTTAAATCTCATGTTTGGGCTTCTGCCAACCTGCAGGGGTGACTGCCTGTCTTGCAGAGGTGTGATGAGAAATGTAGTGCCCTGAGCAAGGTGTTGTTGAGGGTTGGAGAGTGCAACACTTGCCCAAGGCTGGTGCCATCTGGCCGTCCTCTAGACATGCTACTGGTGGTTCATTCCTATCAGATCTGACCAAACAGCTTTGCAAGGCTCCTTCACCCGGTCTTCTGCAGAACCGTGTGTGATTTCTGAACAATAGGGACCCAAATAATTATATAAACATTGCCTCACATGTCCTCATCCTCACCCTCACCTTTTCCCTTCTGTTCCTGCTGCTGAAGATTTCAGTAGCTTCAGGCCCTACAATATTACCTCTCAAAGCACCTGGCCACAGAACGAGCAGACCTTTCCCGTGGGGAGCAGGGATGATAATAGCCATTAATCTTTAAACCACCATCCCTGGGTTCTGTTGGGTAACATTATTTGTTTTATTGTATTAATCCCATTGTATCCTGTAAATAATTAAACTCTGTAAATAGTTTTATAACCACCTGCAAGGTTTTTCTGATCATCAGGGAAGGCATCCCAATTGGGAACCCTGCAACAGCTATCCAGGCAGCTGATCAGGGCCACCAGCTACCAGGTACCCCGGGATCCCACTGTGCAGGTGAGGGCACAGGTAGCGTTGTGCTCCAGGGTTACACTATGAAGCAGAGAGGGACAGGTGAACAAATTAACGAATAATTTTCGAAGGAACCAATACTCGGCAAGGCAAGTTTGCCATCTTGGTGCAGACTTGTCATATTTAAAAGTTTTACTTGGCATTTTGTATCATTGACACAAGGATGTGATGACATCTGCTCCATGACACAGAGATTAATTTAACAAAATATATTACAGTTTGAAAGAGTTGCTTTACTTTCATCAAAAATTCAAATAAAATAGACTCTACAACCAGTTCCAGCAATAA
>NW_005843602.1:47695-48907 GCF_000455745.1 Alligator sinensis
CACCACCTGCTGCCACGTCCCATCAGTTCTGGAGAGAGCTTGGTGGAGGCGCCAACGAGGTGGCTTTAATGTCTCATCTCCAGATGAGTCAGGTGCAGAACAGCTGGGGCAGACTCCTTGCTGGTAGTCAAATGGGTTCAAAATCAAGGAAAATGTGAAGACAACCTATCCCACTCTGACAAGTGGCTACTAGAAATGACATCTTGACTTGTTTCTTTCAGGATAATTTCAGGGTTTAGCAGAGGGCCAGGGTGATGTCTTCTAGGGCTGTGAGAAGCTTTGATCCCTGATTCATTTCGGCAGAGATTTGGCCAGATTAGGTGGCAGAATCTCCAAATCCAAACTGAATCAGAGGACCCTCTAATCTCTCTGAATCGAATCAGAAACCTCCAAATTGATTCAGAGAGATTTGGAAATATTCAGCGATTCAGACATAGACACAGCTTTAACTGATTTTTCTACATACCTCGAGGCAGCAGGGGCTCATGAATGCTGTGATGCTGGGGCGCACGAGGGCTCCCCAGTGTGCGCGGCACCAGACCCAGAAGTGGAGTGGAAGTACTTCTGATCCATGCCCAGGTCTGTCGGGGAGTGCACTGCCCCCACCTCCAGAGCCCTTCCAGATCAGTGACTGGTACCTCCTGGGTCTGGGGGGCTCCCAGGGTCCCCCATGGGCGGTCACTGAGCTGGCGGGGCACAGCCCCCCCCACCCCGCCCCCAACATGCTCCCCAGCAGACCCAGAAGTGGATCAGAAGAACTTCCACTCCACTTCCAGGTGTGCCGCCAAGCATGTGGGGCCCCCCGCACTCCTGTGGGGCGCTCCATCTGCCCCAGCATCACAGCGTTCACGAGCCGCACCTGGTACCTCGAGGTATGGAGAAAATCATTTAAGAGTGTGTCTATGGCCGAATCGCTGATTCTCTGAACCAGTGTTGAATCTTCAGATTTGGATTCAGCCAAACCTAATCAGGGAGAATGACCCAAATCAACAAATTGAATCACTGGTCCTGATTTGGGCTGAATCCAAATCAAATTTGGCCCGTTTTGCACACCCCTAATGGCTACACAATTTTTCAAGTTGGGTACAAAGATTAGTACCTAAGATCCACAGGCCAGATCTGGCCCCATAAGAGGTCCCTACTGGCTCATGGAGGACTGATTGCTGGCATGTGCAGCACCACGCAAGCCCTGTGCAGTTCTCCCATCCATTG
>NW_005843602.1:50074-57338 GCF_000455745.1 Alligator sinensis
GTGTCTGGGCCTGAAGCGCTGGGGAAGAACAAGGCTTTGTGGAATATACACATACTTTCTACCAGGTAACTGTAATGGGAGGCAGTCATTGGGTTTTTTGTCTTGTGAAAGAAATGCCAGAAATGATGATTGATAATAAAAACTGTCTTAGCTTTGTCAATTGTGTTTAGTTATTCAAGAGATTTTGTGAGTAACATGTAATTTTAATGATCCCACCCTTTGCTTATCAAGCTGCAAGCCTTTCTATAGGTGGATTTGCAGCGGTTTAATCATTGGTATGTCTGTGTTACAGGTGTTGGATCAGCTTCAGAGTTGTGTGGAGATACTATAGCCAGGTTTTATTCAGTTTACAGAGGTACTGGTTGCAGCCTTACTATGACAGCGTTGGACTCAGAACATGCTGTGTAAATGGCCATGATTCAGGATGTATAATTGCTTGCTCTGCTTCCGCTGCTACTAGTAGCCAAACTCCCTTTTTACACATCAGTCTGATTAAAGTGAATGGGAAAGTAGACAATCTATAAACCCAAGGAATAGTCTTAAAGGCCAGATACTTCTAGAATGATTATGAGGCCCAGGTTAATAATTTTCCTATTTCAGAAAAGACAATAATGGCATTAGTTGTTATCATAACTGTCACTAAAAGTAGGAGGTGTAAGTTGACAGGACATGAGATGCCAAATGCACAGTAGATAAGTTCTACTGCACATTAGTGCATCACAGCAATTAGTCATTTTAAAGCACTGTAGTATTAGTCTACTGTGCATTAGCATCACTAAAAAGGTGTGTATTGGTATAACAGTACAGTAATGCTGGATGCTGTGATCTGTTAGGGCTGTGCAAAACGGCACCATTCTGTTTCAACTTGCATGTCGGATTTTGACAAAACAGTGTTTTGTTTAAATTTCATTTCTATTTGAAGTGCTGTTCTGTTTCATTTCGTCAAAACAGTGACACTGTTCATAGTGCTGGGGAGGGGAACTCAGCTCAGTTGGGCTGGGCTGGGCTGAGTTGCTTTCCCCAGCCCCATCATAGCCTGGCTGAGCCACAAGGGGCTGCCTAGTTGTTGGGAGCGCAGCCCCAGTTCTCCCCTGTCTTCCACCACCTGGCTGCTTCGAAACTCGAAATGTTTCAAAACTTTCAAAACATTTCAACTAGTCTTCTTTTGTTTTGCGACTGTTTTGAAGCCCTTTGTTTCATTTCATATTGATTTCACTGTTTAAAGCTCAAAATGAGTTGAAACAGTGTTGAAATGAACCAGCCAGTGAAATTATGCACAGTTCTAGTATCTGTTATTACAAGCACTAACCTTAATGTGTCATAACTATGGTGCATCAATGCACGTGTGAATGCACCCAGTCTGCTTCAAGCTAATGGAAAACTAGGCAGGCTATGATTTCATGAAATACCATTAAAGACCCAATATATCCACAATGATTAAGAGGCCCAGGTGAATCATTCTTCTATCTTAGCGGAGGCAACAATAGCATTAATCATTATCACCATTATCACTAGAAGGAGGAGGTGTAGCTTAAGAGGACAGCTCTAGCACTGCATGTAGGGATGTGAAGAAACTTCTATTTCCCCAGCACCTCACCATTTGCTAAATAAGTTGTAAGATCCCAATTGTGCTCCAACATCCTTTCTGCTGCTCAGCACTTCCAGTGGGACAACTGGCATTTTCAGGAACATACAGTGAAAACATCTGCACACTGAAGTCTACCAGTGTCCAGAGACATGGGTGGAGAATTGAATTGATTTTTTTTTAAAGAACTTTTGGTTCTATTTTAATCATTTAAATAATTTATAGTCATTTTACTTTTAAAATGAATATACATAAAATCATAGGTAACAGAGAATAATATCAAATATAAGGCTATAGACCGAGAAAGAAAAATAAAATATGTGACTGAAGCAGATTAAAGATGCTAAGCCATTTTCATGAAATAAACTGTAAAATTTGGATATGTTTTTTGTGTTTTTTCATTTTGCTACATCTTTCTGAAAAATGTCTTTATTATATTAAAATGCTATTGAATCATTATTACTACAAAATAATATTTCCATAACATTTTTTTTAAATGTCAATTCAAATTTCAAGTAACGTGAATGACTTTTCATGGGGGGGGAACATATTTCATTGCCGGTTTCTTCACAATTTAATATTCAGAAAGTTTCTAGTAACTGGCCACGTGACAGTGCAAAATACCCTGTGAGAGGTCCCATTGGAGTGCTACCAGTACAATGCCAACAGAAACTGTGTCCAGAGAAGGAGGAACGTAAAGTATTGCAAACACAGAGAAACTGCCTCTTGTCACTCCATAGAGAATCGTGCAATCACACTGGCTTCTCTGTAACCGCAGGAGGAGGGTGGCTGGCTCTGCTGCATACAACAGCCTGCCAGCCAAGCAAACCACCTGTTCAGTGTCTGCTGTCCCTGAAAGAGCCCTGGGGGAGATACGGAGACATTGACCTCAATAGCCAAATGCAGACATGAGGTTTGGAAAAGGGAATTAAGACTGGCAGGCAAAACTTTTGAACTGCTAATTGCTCTCTGCAGCTAAATACCTCTGCAGCTGCATGGAGGCACAGAAGGTCAACAAAGATTTGGCTCATAAGCAGGAAAGGTAGAAAACAGGTGAGGTCATGGAAGAGTGGGACCCTCGTTTCTCCATTGTTGGAGCAGGGATCCCAGGCTGGTTGTGGGACACGGGGTTGTGGGGGACGTTAAACAAACCATCCCTTCTACTGGATGGGCTTCAAAGACATTAGGAATGAAAATGCATTAAGTGATAGTATGAATGGAAATATAGAAGAATTATAATGACAAAAGTTGCATTCATCTCAATCCATCCAGGATGTCATATATGTCTGAATTCCTGGAGACACAGAGATGAATAGGGATTTTGTAACGGACTTACTAGAGCCAGGATTTTACCCTTTGAAAACAAGACTTTCCTCTTCAATTCATCTGAAATGCATCCATGTATGTACACATGCTAACAGGAAGAATCTGCCCTCATTATCATTGCAAGGACATCATAATCAGTTATATTATCTGCCTCTTTTCCACATCAGTATTATCATATAGTAACATGTGTTAGATTAAAAAATCAAAGTGAAATAACATACCTTTTCTTAGTACTACTTGTAGGTGAAATTATAAGTAGTAATTAAATTTATGTTTAGCTATAATTAAATATAGTAGCTGAAATGTATGTTGAAAAACATTTATGTGACTCATCCTCTCTGATTATTATATGCAGAGCTTAAAGAACCAGAAAGCTTTCATGTGTAATTCAGAAACACCTATATTTCAGTGCCTTAATGACTGTAAAATAATTACTTACCTTTATTTGCTGTATCTCATCCTTCAGTCATTCTAAAAATGAGAGATGTTTGATGTCTGGCAAAAAAATATTCTCCTCTATTTATAAAGAACCTCTCAAAACAAAAATCTTGCAGGTCTACTCTCCTGTCATGACTTTAGTTTGAAAAAAAACTAATGGTATTCGGCCATCAAAAAAAATACGGCCTCGATAAGATTTTAGAACAAAACATCTGAAATCTGTATTAAACAAAAAACCTTTCTGTTGACTAAGGGACAATATAGCTCTGACTGTCACACTTGGTTCTGGAGTTATAAATTACCTAGTAGAGAGGGAGGAGAACTTATTTAATGAAATGCAGTCTTTAAAAAAGCCAGGTCAAACTTAGAGCCATTACATCAGTCTACAGGAATAAATGTAAAATCTAAGGAGAGAAACACTTCCCCAGGCTTTGGGGAATCTTGTCCCAAGTCGTTAATTAAGTTGCAATTTCTCTTCAATTACTTGACAACTCTGCAATCTTATCTTAGGGGAATTTCTTGGCATCCTCTGCCTCAGGCAGGTGAGGGCACCGAACAAAACATTTCAGAATTGAGCAAAGAAAACACATTTTAGTTATCCTTAATTGAAGTTTTAAAGTTTTTAATTCATTTTCCGTGCTGGAAATGCCAAATTTTAATATTTTCAATCCGAAACAGAACGTGAAGCTTCTCACAATGTTTGATGGTCTTGTGCAGTAGGGATCAACCTTTGTAGACTCAAGCCAGCCCTCACTGGACTCGAGGCCCCCTCCATAACTGTTGTGAATTAATTGAAGTTTTAAAGTTTTTAATTCATTTTCCGTGCTGGAAATGCCAAATTTTAATATTTTCAATCCGAAACAGAACGTGAAGCTTCTCACAATGTTTGATGGTCTTGTGCAGTAGGGATCAACCTTTGTAGACTCAAGCCAGCCCTCACTGGACTCGAGGCCCCCTCCATAACTATTGTGAATTGAGTGGCAGACAATTAAATAAAATAAAAATACCTTACAGTCCTGAGTTACTTGCAGAGAGGCCATGCTGTGGGGTTGTGAGGCCATGGCTAAGCCTGCACTTATCTGCTATTCTCTTCACACTTCACTTATCTCCTATTACTTCGCAGAACCCTACAAAGGATCTGCCATCACTCCAGGGTGGCACAACAGCTTTCTGGTGGATGGGGATTTCTGGGTTCAGACATTTAGTACTTTTCTGGTCATTTAAGTGGTCATTTTTTGGTTCAACTACATGGCATTTTGGGGTAGTTAGATGCCCAAGGGAATTTTCATCCTGGATACATAGCCTTGTGCCCGGGAATACCTAAGCATGACTAGGTAGGTGTACACACTGAGCAAGTGATCTTGGCTGTAGCCGTATAGGTCTAAGCACAAAGGCATAAAATCTCTTTGGGTGGAGGCAATATCTTTTATTAGATTAACTAAAGAGTTGCAAAAAAGTTGTTCTTTGCAAGCTTTCTGACACACATGGCCTTCTTCAGAGAAGAAGAAATGAAAATGGTGAGAGAAATTCAAGATGGTCAGAAATCTCTTAGGTAGGAAAAAGCTGTCTTTGGAGAACTGTTCTGTGAGAATGCAAACGGATACGAGTTGCAGGGATAAAAAGCAGGCTGGTTACCTGGACTTCTCGGATGGCAGACAGGCTGTGGGAGGCCTGAAACCTTGTGTTCATTAGTAGTCTGGGCTGCTGTATTTGACCTCTTTCTTCTTCACCTTGTGAAGTTTCCATTTCAAACAGCAACATTTCAAATGGCAAAATGGTTTCCCTATCGTTGTGCTTAGATCAATATGGCTACAGCCAAGATCCCTGAAACATGGAAGATATTGCATTTTGCCACTTGAAATGGAAACTTCACAGTGTGAAGAAGAAAGAAGCCACCACTGACATAATGATCTGTAGAGATTTTAAATCACTATCACTTCTAAAAAGGTTTCTTTCTACAATGGGAAGACTACACTTGCTAGATGTCTGCAGCACCTGATACCTTAGGCATATCCAATTTTTGGCAGGCTCCCAATTGCTTCCATAGATTTCATAGACATTCGGGCTGGAAGGGACCCCGGAGGATCATCAAGTCCAGCCCCCTGCCCCAGGGGCAGAAAGTCAGCAGGGATCATAGGATCACATTGGCCCTCCTCCAATATTTGCATCCGGGTACCTCACCAGAGCCCTAGGAGTTCTCGAAGATCCGTGCCAGGGGCTGGGCTATGATGCTTGCCAACTCCTTCAGTCCCCTGGGGTGTAAACCATCAGGGCTGGCTGACTTCAAGGTATCCAGCCTGTAAGGTGTTTCTTCACTAGGTCAGCTTTGATGGAGGGTAAGGAACCTCACTCACCCAGGCATCCCTGCCCCAAAGTGGGCAGGGGCATCCCATGGGATGGTGAAAAACTGACCCAAAGTACCCATTCAGCAAGTTCGCTTTTTCCTGGGCATCAATTGTCAGTTGTCCCATCTGGTTTAGTGGGGGACCAATGTTGCCCTTGCTTTTCCTATGTCTCCCCACGTATCTAAAAAAGGACTTTTTGTTGTCCTTAATATTTGCAGCTAGCTGGAGTTCTGTCATAGCCTTGGCTTTCCTGGTTTGCTCTCTGGGTGTCTCTTGCCAGGTTTTCCCTTTGAACCCAAAATGAGTGTCTCTTAAACTTGGCATTTTTTCTTGGCCATTCCCCTGGTGTTTGGCCATTCTCATGGTTTAATCAGTCCTGCATGGGTCAGAACGATTTGAGACAGATGCACCAGAGTTGACCATTGACCCAAAAGCTGGCCAGTTTCCATCTTGAGCTCTCTTCTGGTTGCCTAGGCCATTGAACACCCAGATAGTCAGGCATCATTTGTATAACTAGGTCTGCAAACTACAAATCATGTTCCTCTAACCTAACAGGATGAAAAAAGTTGTCAGGAAAGACTTTTAAAGGCAGTGAGATGCTGTGTTGGTGAAGCTCATCTCTGTGCCATGGCCAATGGAATAGCCGGGATGACAACACTTGCCCTTATGGGCGCCAGTGGGCTATATTGTGATGCAGTGCTGGCCAGGATGTAGGCGTTCATGTCACCCATTAAAAACACCAGCCTGGAGGTCTAATGTACCAATATGTGACTGGTCAGTTCAATTCATATTCTCATTCTCAAGATAAAATGGTGGAATGAGTTTCTTATATTAAGAACACATAAAATGGATTGTTGCCTGGATTACGTTGTTGTTGATAGTGGATTCTAGTCATACTTATGATTAGGTCCTTTACCAAGGGCCAAAGTCCACAAATAGAGGAAGTCAAAATAATTCTGCAGCGCATAGTTAACTTGTGTTACTTGTTACAATAAAAGGCTTTAGAAGAAGATAGGATAGCCAAGTTGAAAAGGGGATAAAAAGATTTCATGGAGAAAAGGTTCATTAACAGAAGTGAAACAGGACATTCAGGCATGTATTGTAAGGACCAGGTTTTAGGTGGTCCGGACTGCAGGTAGGGTACAGATAGGACCTGGGGAACAAGAGCCACATGGTGGAGCAGGAGCTATAGACCAAGATGCCAAATCTGAGGGGAAAATCCAGAGGCAGAGACCAGGGCACAGGTAGTATCAGGTCTTTGGAGATAAAGAACAAGTCACCAAAGTTGAGCCAAGTTTCCAAAGGCCAGACTCCAGTGACAGAGCCAAGCAGTGTTAGAAGACCTTCAGGCAAAACTAGTGCCACTGTCAGGGACAAGATACTAGGCTAGGGCCATGGTCTGATGCCTACAGTTTTATGAATTTACTGAATTGACACGCATTATATTGAGATGATATTGGGAAGATGAAGAGGAACCCAATGCTTCACAAAGGTTTTACATTTATTCATTTAGAAACTGGGTCAAAATATTAGACTGATGGGGAAATTACAAATGTGACAGGTTGGTGGT
>NW_005843602.1:57664-59191 GCF_000455745.1 Alligator sinensis
GTCTCTTTCTCCTCTGGAAAGTCTCATTGTGGATACACTGCTCACAAGTTTTGCCCTGTTGCCCTTTTCCATGATGGCATGCATAAGTCAAATTAATTTAGGTTACATGTGGTTTAGAGACATACTTGGTTAATGACCATTTCCCATTCTTCATTATTCTGGCTGCTATAAAGAGAAGAAAAGCTCAAACTGAGCTCATTCCTTGTGCTAGGAAACACAAGGGCTCCACTGATGAACTCAGTGATGTTTACTTGATTTAAAACCAATGCAATTGACAGGAGAATCATGCCCAAATGTAATGCCCTACTATGACAAGTGGCTGCTTGAAACGTCTGAAGGTAGGCACATGGCCTATTTCCTGCAGGACAATTTCAGGCATTTACAAAGGGCAGGACAAGGGCCTTAAAGATCTTCAAGGTCCTTGGAGGCCTTTGGTCCATGCAACAGCCTGGAGAAAGCTCCTATGATACAGGAGTGGGGCTGACTACCTGAAACTATTTCCTAAGGGATTACGTGAGAGAGGAATGCAATGATTGTGATCCTTAGGGGAAACTGGCAGCTAAGGCAGTCAGATACTGTTAAAATAATATGGCTTCATTCTAAATTTTCCAGTAAGCCTAGGCTTTGGCTTTGATCAGACATAGTATAAATAACATTAAAACACAGCTTTTGTCAATTCTGCTGGAAAACTCCGCCTTTCCCAAACAGCTTTCTTAGGGCTGCTAAGACATCCTTGTTTCTCAGGCTGTAGATGAGTGGATTCAGCACTGGGGTGACAATAGTGTAAAACAGAGACACAATTTTGTCTTGCTCTGGGGAGTGGTAGGAGCTGGGTCTGATGTACATGAAGATGGCTGCCCCGTAGAACATGCCCACCACAGTCAGGTGGGAGGAGCAGGTGGCCAGAGCTTTCTGTTGTCCTTTGGTTGACTTCATCCTTAGGACTACAGCAAGGATGTGAGCGTAAGAGGCTAGGATGGTGGAAGAGGGGATGAGGAGCAGGACAATGCCACACACAAACAGCAGAGACTCGTATTGGGACGTGTCAAAGCAGGACAAATTGAGCAGGACTGGGACCTCACAAAAGAAGTGTTTAATCTCTTTAAAGCCACAGTAGGGCAGGTGCATTGTGCAAGTTGTAAGAATCAAAGCATCTGCAGACGCCTCCATCCAGACCCCACTTGTCAGGCCCAGGCAGACTCTCCTGCTCAGAAGAACAGGGTATTGCAAGGGATTGCAAATAGCTACGTACCTGTCATAAGCCATGACTGCCAGGAGGAGGCGCTCTGCTCCACCCATTGTCAGTGTGAGGAAAACCTGAGCCCCACAGCCAGCTGGAGAAATGGGGTTGCCTGGGGTCAGGAAGTCTGTTGCCATTTTGGGGACAACAATCAGGGTCTGACAGATGTCCATGAAGGCCAACTGACTTAGGAAAAAGTACATGGGGGTGTGAAGGGAGGAATCCACTTGGATTAGAAATATGAGGAGAGCATTCCCAGACAAGGCAGTGATGAAGGCTAATAAGAT
>NW_005843602.1:59208-62630 GCF_000455745.1 Alligator sinensis
AGCAGGACAATTTGAGCAGGACTGGGACCTCACAAAAGAGGTGGTTAATCTCATTAGAGCCACAGTAGGGCAGGTGCATTGTGTAAGTTGTAAGAATCAAAACATCTGCAGAGAAATGTGTATATACTTCCTACTGGATAACACTAATGGCAACTGAGGCAGCCAGCAGGTTTTTGTCTCCTGTGAAGAAATGCCAGACATTATGGTTGATGAGGCAATAACTGCACTTCCCTGGGAACTGTGTTGATTTAGGCTAAAGATTTTCTAAACTTAGCATTTTTATGTCTGGCTTCGGACCCACGTCCATGTAGAGCTACAACAGTAACTCGTGTTATGTTCATGATGTTTGTGCAGAATTGACTACAGCGGGGATCGGCACCCTACTAGTTGCAGAACCTTTGAATCTGGCCCGGGGAGCCGCCCGCCCCTGCACACCCCGGATAAGCCATGGCTCCATCCTGCGGCCACACCACCCAGGCTCGGTATCATCTGCCTCTGCCCTCATGCCCCACTCCCTCCCTCACTGTGACAAGTGTTGATCTGCAACCCCGCTTCCCTTCCCTCTCCCCTTCCACCACACCTGACTTACCATCTGCAGCTCTCCAAGCCCCCAGGCTGCGCTCTTCACTGCCTACATGCTGCACTGCAGCTGCGCAAATGCAAGGTCATTTGTTGACCAAATTATTGGCTGCATCAGGCTGATTTCAGATACAACCATTTTTCTTTATCATGAGTCGGGGGCATGTTACCCTGGATCTGTGGGGGGGTGGGGAAGGGTGGTGTGGGCTGCAGCTGCAGGCTGGATCCAAGGCTGCACCAGGCTCTTCTTGGTGGGTACTGGGCTTGGGGCAGGTGGAGGCAGCACTGGGGAGGGAGGGGCTGTAGCCACCCCAAATTTCACCATGGCCCCCACCATAGCCTCCCCTCCCATTGCCACCACCGCCCACCCAGCACAGCCCTGGCTCTTCCCCTACCTCCACCTGTGTGATGGCAAGAGCTGGGGCTTCGCTGGGCTGGGGGTGGAAGTGCTGGAAGGGGGAGCTTGGGGTGTAACAGCAAAATATGGGGTGGCTGGAACCCTCACTCCACCTGGTAGCCCCCTCCCAGCACCACCACTGCCTGCCCCAAGCCCAGCCCAGCCCAACCCTTGACAAGAAGAGCCTGGCAGAGCCCCGGCTCCAGCCCGCAGCTGCAGCCTACCTGCCCAAGCCTGTACAGCTTCGTAGGGCACACTCCCCAATCTGTGCCCTTCCAGATGAGCTGCAGCTCTTTCCTGCACCCCTCCTGCCTTGATTGGGCAGCATCTGCCCCTGCCCCTCTGCCTCACTTCTTCCCTCTCCATGGCAGGTCTTGATCTGCCCTCCCCATGCCCCTTCTCTCACCCCTCCCCTTCCACCACACCAGACATACCAGCTGCATGCAGCTCTCCATGCTACACTGTAAATCAGCTCAGTTTAAGCAGATATGCCTCCTTAAAAATCAGCTATTGTATCAGCCCCCAAAATCTTTATTGGTGCACCCGTATTGTGAACGTTATCTATAGTATGAGGAGGAGCCCTTGGCAAGGCAAGGATGCACATAGGGGTAGGAGAAAGCATTCTCTGTCCCGAACACGTCAGCATTTAACAAATACATTCTGAAAATAGCCAATACCTACTCCCAGGAAAGTTTCTATAGGAACTCTGAAAGCCAATTTCCCACTTAAAAAAGAATGGTTTAAATAAAAAAAAATTCCAATCCACTGGATTTCTGTTGTCCAGTTTTCATACCCCTTAAAAGCATCTGAGATTCAGAGGCTAAATTCTCAGTTGTTCCTGGATATCGAAATACAGTAACTTGGGAGCCAAAACTGAGATAGACTAGATAAACAATAACTGCTGGTGTGACCAGCTATAGGCTGCTAAGAAAAGGAAAAAGAAAGTAAAAGAAGAAAAGAATATAGCAAAAGCTGCTTAAATACTACAACAATAATTTTCATGAAGGTAAGTGAAACAAAGTTATTCTTATTTTGCTAGATCTCTTTGCCATATCATTTCAATTCTACCAAACCATTAATAAAATAAAATTAAAAAGAAATAACAGTTCTAAAATGCTTTTGATAAAAACTGTCAATCAGTATTTCAATTAATGTGTATGGATTTTATGTAGTGGAACAGGATATTTCACTTTTTTAAGGGACGTCCCACCCATATTCAAAGATTAATTCAGAACACTTGTAGCATCTGCTTGAATGACACACACTGCAAAATACACCATGAAGCGCCTGACCTGTTGTACAGGTACAACACCTGAAGACTAGCTTCCATAACATTAGGAACAGAAAAACCCTCTGAACTAAAAGCAGTTGCCTCTTCATACTAGATAAAAGGCCACAATCTCACTGGCTTCTCTATTTCTGCAGGGGTGGTGGTTGCTCTGCTGGACCAACTGGTGTTCAACTGTGTGGAAGATATGGTGGCCTTGCTATGCTCTGAGTTCACAGGCCAATGTACTCCATCACAGATAATCTCTAAGTATACATGACTAGCCAGCATTGAGCCAGCCAGCCTTGCCACTTTAAACTGGCGTGATGTGGTTTTGCCAGACAGCCAGCTTTATACTGTCGACTACAACAAGCCGATGCCCTGGGAAACTGATACGATAAACCTGATTACCCATGGATTAGTTGTACATTATTGATGAATTGGCATGATAAGCATTTTTTTTTTTACATCAGATAGACTAATATGTGGTAATTTTATCTCGTAAGCTTTTTAAGTTCTCTAAAACTGGTGATAAAGACCCCAGCTTTGCCTCACAAACTCTCTTGTCAGGCAGGGACCCTGATCCTTGCTGTGTTGCCCCTCTGCAGCTGAACCAAGATCAGCGCCTCTTTGAAACCTAGTCTCTGGAAGATCGGTAAAACGTTTTTTGCCTGGTTAACTGGCCACCTGTTGGAGAGCTATATAAGACCTGGTAACTTGAAGATTTCTTTCTGTCCTAATAATTCTGTAACTCTCTTCGTTTAATGGGTATTTCTTTGAAATCAGCAGCTTGCTATGCTTTATCTGTATTGTCTTAGCAATTGCCTGTGGTTTGTATTCTAATATTGGAAGTGCTGATAAGATTTCTTTGTGTCTGTTTTTGGAGTGTGAGATTTTCCTGGGGCCGGCTTCACAAACCATACTTGATCTCCAGAATCTCCCTGGGGCTCTGCAGTCCTCTGCCTCGGTGCCTGCTTTCCTTCTGGCTGAGTGAACTAGAAACCTAAGAGCTCAATAACCACCAAACTTTGTACATACCATGTCAGTGCAGAAAGATAACTAGGATTTCGCCCCTCACATGCAAAGCTAGGGACAAGGGAAAGTCTTGAAAGAGTTTCATAGTTTCATATTTTCATAGTAGCTAGAGTCAGGAGGGACCTGAACAGATCATCTAGCCTG
>NW_005843602.1:62928-64584 GCF_000455745.1 Alligator sinensis
TTGTCTGAGGTTTTTTTTTTTTTTTTTTTAAAGTTTTGGTGTAAAAAGTATGTGCGGATGCTAACGCAGCCTTTCCCCAGAAGTGCTCAATCCAGCAACAAATAGTTTTGGTGGGTTCAATTTGGTTATAAAAGTTTCCTTTAAGCGAAGACCTGTAGTGTCATTGAAACCAAAACTTTGTTACTGTTGGTAATAAATAAATAAATAAATAAATAAAATAAAAAATAAATATGAGGACGCTGGTTTCCTCTTTGACAGGCACAGACCCCAAAGTAACTGTTAGATACAGGGCTGTGAAGCACCTCTCAAAACTATCCTTCTTACAGTGTGGGTTTCAAAGGCATTAAAACTGGAAATATATTATATTATACATATATGTGATAATATACAACATGGATCATATGTGATATGCTATGTTAAACTAAATCCGTCTTTATATCATGTTTTAATAGCTCTAAATGTGGATTGGGTAAAATCTAAGACCTGCTATGGTCAAAGGGGTACAATATCTGGAACTGCCTCCAAGACAGCCAGACTTTTATCCCTTCTTTGCAAACATTTCCTCCTCCTCAGTTTCCTAAGTCTTAATTGTATCCTCTGATTTTTTTCCACATCAAAAATGAAGCACATTGGAGCACCTTTGGAGTTAAAAACTGAAATGAAATAAACTAGAAGAAGTAATAATTAAAAGTAAAATGTATATGATTTCATTTAAAAGTAATACTGGAGAATATGCACTGTGAGAAACATTTGCATGCTACTATTTCTGTCATTATCATGTTGGGGGATCTCAGGAGAAAAACAGTGCTATTTGCAATAAAGATAAGTCTGCTTTTAAGAATCTGTACCTGTATAAAGTAGGACCATAAGAAAACAGCAATCACTTACCTTGAACTGCTGTATCTCTTTCTGTGACTACTTTAGTAAAATGTTTAATTTCTTCCAAGAATGCTGTCCTTTATTTAAAATGAAGCTCCCCTCCCGGCAAATCTTTAAAGATCTAGTCTCCCATATGCTATTATATTCCTAGAATACGTTCTTTTTCCCATCCTATGGTACTTGTTCATTTACAAAAAAATAAAAAGTTAATTCAAATGCAAGTATGCAAGCAACCCATGTAAATCTCTTATTTTGCTGTCTTTACTTTAAAATTAAAGAAGTGACTGTTCTGCAAAGCATGGCACTCCTTTACTGTGGGCCAGCAGTAGTTTTCTAAGGAAGTAATTTTTTTTATAATCTCCCAGGCATGAACTTCATTTAAGTTTCAAAATTAAAAGAATATAGTAAAAATAACTTATGTCCAGAGCCTGAAAAAAAATATTTTATGGGTTATAAAAATGCAACATGGCCAATATATAAAAGCAATCTGAAATCAATCTGAAACAAAGACCCCCACATTGAATAAAGGGGCATTGTAACTCTTTCAATCCTGTGTCTGCAGCTCCCTGAGTAAATTAGGTAGCAGAGAGAGGGGAGGAGGCTTGCCATAAAAGTCCGGTCTTTAAAAAAGCCAAATCCAGTTTGTGGCCATTACGTTACTCATCAGCAATTGCTCATAAATCTAAGGGGAGAAAAATACACAAACTTTGCTACATTTTAGGGACTCTTGTCCCAAGTCTTTAATTAAAGTTGCACTCTCTGCTCAAGCTGGTGCTC
>NW_005843602.1:64594-69156 GCF_000455745.1 Alligator sinensis
GGAAAGACGACACTATGTTTCAGTCTTTCTTAAAATAAATTCTAGGGGTAGGGTTTGTTTTTTTTTAAAGTGGGAAATGTCATATTTGAATTGTTTCATTCTAATACAAAATCCCAAATCTCTCACTGGTTGATTTTCTAGTGGAATGAGACATCTGGGTTGTGACTCACTCGACATGATGTTTCTCCATCAAGAACGTCAGTTCCTGAAGCATTTGTGCACAAGACATCCCTCTCGTATGCACCGCTCAGAACAGAGAAAAAGCGAAGAAGCACAGTCTGGGCAGATAGGCATCTCCAGATTTGTTGGATGTAAATTATGGTAGAAAAACAGGCCCGGAGGCCACTGATATGAATAGAGTCCACTCAAACAAGTGGAATCTACTCCTTGATTGCAGACCACAGACTCAGGTGCTTGATCTGAGACTGTTTGTACCTTAGTCTAATGTGTATGCAAGGGCATCTGTAGCTCTCCTTAGTGCTTTGAAAAATCGCTTTAAATTCTGCCAGTCAACACAGAGTCTAGGCTCATGGTTTAACAGAGCCTTACTTACACAAAAAGCAGAACTATGTCGGGGGTGGGAGGGAGAGACCCCTTCCCCCTAACTAGCAGACTTTTGTCAATGAACATTTAGAGACAAAAAGCCTGAGAGCTACTCAGAAACATTCTCACACTGAGGATAAGACAGTGTGGGACACATCTCTTGCGTTAGGAACAAAAAACTCCCAGTGAGCTGAGGAAGAATTCACTGCATTTGACAGCTTGTCAAAATCTATCCCAACCATGCAGTTGGTCCAATCAAATTTATCGTTCACAAAAGTACTCACCTGTCACATATTTCCTGGACTATCCCAACTACACCATCACTCCCAAAGTATTAAAACTCCCCCTACTCTGACCTGGATTATATTTCATTTTTAACTGGGTGCATCTACATGAGAGACTGACTGCGCAGGAGCCTGAATACCACTGCACAGTGGCACCTAGTGTAGATGTGCCCAATGCTCCTAAGAAGAGAGAAGATTGCATTCAGCATTATTAGAAGTTGTCTGTAATATGTGGCTCCTCAGATTTCCAGGCAAAAATAAATGTCCTAAAGACCTAGAGGTGAAGAAATCTGGGGTAAAAAAAAAATCTCATGGAGAGCCTTTTAAAGACAATGAGAGTCTGTGCAGATAAAACTCAGCTCTGGGACCAGGGCCAGTTGGATAACTTGGGTGAGACCAAATATCTTTCTGACTTAATGGGCTGTATTGTGGTGCATAGCTGATTTCTCAGGCTTTGGATTTGTTTATACTCTGTGTTACACTGATCTTTAGGCAACTTTTGTCAAGTGCCTGGCACATTCAGATCTGAATCAGTCTAGTGACTTCAGTCACCACCAAATGTTGCTGAGAAAATCACAGTCTGTCCGTCCTCCACCACGGCCAGAATCAGGAGCTGGAGAGGAGACCAGGGTCAGGGGCCAAGAGGCAGGGCTCGGTCAAGAGTAGTCTGGAGGATCTAAGAGTGATAGGCAGGAGAAAGCTAGAAGTCAAGAACCTGACATTTTATTTGTTTGATTGATACCATTATATGCCGACCTTCCCAGAAGCAGCTCAGGGAGGACGCAGATACAAGAGGTGACTATTCTTTCCTGATTTTCTCTGTGACAACAGTTATTTGTCTACATCTCATTCTGGACACTTGTGTGCCAGAAGTAATTTTATTTTTGTACCTGTAGGCAACTATGTACATACGAAGACCAGGCACGGGCATTGGCAACAGGATGAGAAGTTGAAAGAAAGACAAGCTTCTTGTCTTCTGCCTCAATACCCAGATGACTAGGGCACCCACCTGGGAAGACAAGGACAGGTGGTGTTGAATCTCTTCACCTGAATTTTTGAATTCAGGTACTTGAAGATGAATTGCTCCAGTTTCTAGCATACCTTCCTAACACCTCAGGTCATTCATTATCCAGGCCCTTCTCAGATGCTCCTTTAGAAGCTGTGCCACTAGTATAGTCATTGGAAAAATGGACAGGGGTTTCTGCCCTGCTAGGAACAAGGACACCAGCTTTCCAGATCTCTCTGTGCTAGGGAAGCAGCTTCCTCTCTCCATCTGGCTTGCCCCCATCCTCCTCTGTTTCCACACATCTCCCACATACCGTTTTTTCATGGTTGCCCAGAATTAGAGCTTCAAAATACAACCCAAAGACAGCCCTGAGTAGTGCCTGATCTGTGGTGTGCTGGTTAGTATGCATTCCTGGGAAGCCCAAGTGATCCAGGGTGAATTTATTTGGTTGGTGATGAAGGTTTCCAGCTTCTCAGTTGGATACCCTGGTCCCTCAGAGGCAAAGATGAGAAGTGCCTCAATTCCTCTGCCTTCCTGAGTACAAGTCCTGGCAAGTTTAGGCCATCATTAAGAAAGGTTTTCAGGTGTGTAAGCCTGCTACACATCCACAAGTGCTGCAGATATGTGTCCTGGCTCCTACTGCCCCACCTATGTGGGCAGGCTTATGGACTCAAGAATAGAAATCCTTCCTGCATGTCAGTACCAAGAATGGCATGTAGACAGATGAAAAGATGGCCCCATTGACATGCAGGAAAGAATGGTGTTGTAACAGGAAGTTAGGAACAGGGAATAAGAACAGACACAAAGTTAAGGAAAGATTTGGGGATCAGGGTTATCTCCAAGCATAATAAAACACTTAGGGCTGATTCCTATTTCACCATCAGGTGCCGAAGTGATTAATTTATGGTAGCATATAGGCAGCTTTTTGTTCTTACATACAATTTAATCCTTCTGCTGATTCTGTACACAGAGTCAAATTTTTCCTAAGACCTAACTTTTACCTTTTTAAAATGTTGATAAGCGATGGACTTGGGTAAACCCTTTTAAGTATATGATCCATTCTGCTGGTACCAGGATCAGGACAATCCAGTACCAAAGAGTTCATAGCAAAATCTCCGTGTAGCTCAGGTGGTATGTGGCTGGCACTCCCTCTTCAACTGAAAGGATGCTAGCAGGTGTGAATGTGCTGTGGGAGCATGCCTGCCAAACTTCGAGCCAGTTCACCTCCCTCCCTTACAAAGCAGAGCAGAGCAGAGCAAAGCTGAGACCAGGAACACCCAAAGATGTTTAACTATTTACAGATTTAACTTTACAGTACAGTGTCAATAAACATATATAACATGTGCATATGTATATATAGATATATAGATATATACTATCTACAAATATAAGAGTACAAAAACAGTAAATCTTACTAAATGTAAACCGAGACTAACTCAGCTGGGTAGGGCAGTTGAAGACACTGTAAGAGCATAGGCCATGACCCTCTTTGGTCTCCCAGTTAGTGTGCAGCCCCTACCCTCAGCAGGCCCTCCATGCAGCCAGCAAAGGAACACTCGATGGTAAAACACAGGTTAGACAATAGGGGAACAGACAGAACCTGAGAGAGCTGAAACTATAGTCTAAACATACATAATGGGTTGGGCTTCACCTGTCCCCCAAGGGTAAGCGTGTGTTCTCTTCTAGGTTGGCGGATCTCCTCCAGTGGGCTTTAAACTAGGCTTGTCGGGGGGAGGGGAAGATGAGGGCAGGGGAAGCCGTGGACCACCAAACCATGTGGCACCCACAAGGACAGCCTAGCCTGAAGAAGGAGAACATCAGGAACCAGCAATCCATGGGGCGGCCAGCACTACAGCACAAGTAAGCAATAGGGGGCCCTTTGGGCATCAGAGCTGGGGGGCAACAAAGGCGCCAGTCACAGGACTCAAGTGCCTGTACACTAATGCTAGGAGCATGGGGAGCAAGCAGTATGAACTAGCGCTCCTGCTTGCAGAAAACACCTACGACTTAGTAAGGCTAACAGAAACCTGGTGGGATTCTTCCCATGGCTGGGCAGTACACATTGAGGGTTATAAGCTGTACAGAAAGGACAGGGTAGGGAAGAAAGGGGGAGGGGTTGCGCTCTATGTCAATGAGCGATATACATCGACCCTTATCAAAACGGAATCAGAGGAGGAGAAAGTAGAAGGATTGTGGTTTAGGTTACATGGAGGTCAAGGAGAAAGGGATTTGATGGTAGGGGTCTGCTACAGACCCCCACACCAAGGGGAAGAGCTAGATGTGGGGCTCCTGAGGCAGCTCTCAGAGACCATAAAAACTAGGGAAGCAGTAGTCATGGGGGACCTAAACTACCCAGACGTCTGCTGGGAGACGCAGACAGCAAAGTCCCACCTTTCATGCAGGTTCCTATCCTGTGTACAGGACCTCCATCTGGAGCAGGAGGTACGTGGTCCCACTAGGGGGAATGCCTTACTAGACCCAGTATTGGCAACGGGGGATGACATGGTATAGGACCTACAGATCGGTGGTCACCTGGGGGACAGTGATCACCAAATAATAGAATTCATCATAAGATGCTGAGTGGGTAAGGTAACTAGTAGGGTGAAAGTGCTAGACTTTAGGAAAGCTGATTTCAATGAACTCAGGCGATTAGTCAAGGACGAAATGCAGAGTAAGAGTTTTGAAGAGATGGGAGCCCAGGAAGGGTGGCTGTGCCTTAAGGAAATGAT
>NW_005843602.1:70312-70632 GCF_000455745.1 Alligator sinensis
AAAGCTGGGGAGAGGTGGACGCACCGGAGGGTAGGGAACAACTACAGGCAGGCCTGGACAGGTTGGACAAATAGGCAGAAAACAATAGAATGTGATTTAACAAGGAGAAATGCAAAGTTCTGCACCTAGGGAGGAAAAATGTCCAGCACACATACTGCCTAGGAAATGACCTGCTGGGTGGCACGGAAGCAGAAAGGGATCTTGGAGTCCTAGTGGACTCCAAGATGAACATGAGTCGGCAGTGTGACGAAGCCATAAGAAAAGCCAATGGCCCTTTATCGTGCATCAGCAGATGCATGACAAACAGATCCAAGGAGGTG
>NW_005843602.1:71109-77089 GCF_000455745.1 Alligator sinensis
GCAGGGGGTCGGACTCGATGATCTGTTGAGGTCCCTTCCAACCCTAGCATCTATGAATCTATGAATCTATGAATAAGTGATATTATATTAATAAGATTCAATGAAAATAACCAGTACAATGAAAGCAAGCATTGAGTAGGGCAGAAGTTGTCAGCCTGGGGTACATATACCCCCAGGGTACTTGGAAAGGTGCTAAGGGGGGCAAGTGGGTGGGCAGGAATGAAGCACTGCCACCCACCACCCCACACCACCACCTCCCAGGAGCAGGGCCGGGAGTATTGAGGGCAACGTCTCCTCTGTGGGATGCACAGGTGCCGGCTGGCCAGGCACATGCGAATCCGCAAGCTGCTGATGGGCAGTGCATGACTAGCCGGGTGCGAGGCCCATCACCATGCAGCCACACATGCAACCAGCCGCTGCCATGTGACTGGCCGTGTGATGTCCATCCGCTGCCACCAGAAGGAATACACTCCTTAAAAGAGCTTGAAAACCCCTGGAGTAGGGGATGTGCTAGCAGGTCCCGTAGCAAGCTAAATAAAGCAGTTCATAATCATTTCATAATACAATATTACGTACACAAGTTAACAGCAAGGGTCTCAACAATATAAGGAACAAGGACAACAACAATGGTACAGCAATTATGCCCAAAAGAAGGAACAATACCAGGGAAAAGAGCAAGTTACCATAAGAAACGCAATCTCCTTCCTCTAGGCCACATAGCTAGCATGACGTAGTAACTGCAAAGCTACCCCATGATGAACAGGGGCCCTTAACTCTCCCTGCCATGAAAGAGGTTGCCCCCTGCCCCCCGACTTCATCGTGGGGCTTCCCTTTGATCACCAAAAGGGGAGGGCCCTTCTTCCCCTATAGAAATCCTCGCCTCCTCCCCTCCTAAGAACTGTAATCCCTTTTTCGGGTAATTTACGACTCCCAGCAATTCTTGTGGACTGGTTCGTCTCTCTCTCTCTCTGAGTTGGCTGTGGGGCTTCCCCCCTCATTGCCATGGTTGTTCCATCCTGCTTTCCACTTCTGCAGGAAATCCCAAGATGCCTCATGCAGCTTCCTGGCCTGTCAGCCCTCTCAGGTCCCATGCACTGTTCTGTGCACCAAAGATGCTCTTCCCTCCTGCAGGAATAGGGACCTGCGCTTCCTGAGGCAGCCTCAGAGTCCCGTCAGCTCTCCAGACCCACAGTGCACAGATCCATGCACCACCACTGCATCTCTCTACACTGTGGGGCTGGAAGCAGCTGCTCATTGTTTCCCACTCAGTGGAGGCATCTTCAAGCCACTTCTGGGGCAACTCCTCCAACCTGATGATCAGCTCTACCAGATCTTCTGCCACCCCATCTTCATCATCCCTCATCAAAGCCACCCATGTGTTGGGCGCACAGGCTTTTATCCCTTCTGGAGGCTCTACCCCACTATTGAAGATGTACTAAGGGGAAGCCTGAGAGGTTAGTTCCCCCTCAGGTCCTCTTTTTCACTTCACACCTTGGTCAGGGCAGAGCAAGCCATCCTCCTACTTTTTTCCTGATTGGTGGGGGAGAGAAATGCCCCCACCAATCAGCCTGAGCCATCCAGCTCAAACCACCAAGCTGGGCTGCTGGTGAACCCTTGGCCACCCTGCCACATCAATAAATTAAATCAGACCTTAAACTAGAGATTGAATATCCCAAATGATATGCCTAGAGCTCCTAAAATATCGCTGATTCTGGCAGGAACCAGCATTTTGCTTACAATGGTGTAATATGGAGACCCAAACTTACTTTTATTGTACGTGTCTGAAGGCAATTGTTGAGTTTCATGCACATGAAGATGACTGCCTGTAAGGACCATGGCATAGGTGTTCTGGACTCATGTAAAGGCTGTTGGGAGAAGGCAGAAGCTATGTGTGGACTCCAAATCTATGGCCAAGTCAGAGATCAGGAATCAAGGACTTAGCTATAAGATCCACTGGGAAAAACCTCAGTCAGAGCCCCGGTCAAGGTTCAGGAATCAAGAAGTGAGCAAGCAAAGCAAAGAGGAGATTCAAAGAGCCGGAGGCAAAACATGCAGGCGAGCAGGGTGAGAAGCTGGAAACCCACAGCTGAAAACCCAGCAGGATCCAGAGAGCTTACCACAGCAGATCTTCACAGAGAAGTGTCGGCTGACCTGCAGCCTGCTGCCACAGCTGGGCCTTTTTGAGGCCCTAAGAGTGAGCAGTTGGTTCAATAGCAGAGCAGGGCCACCAGTTAGAGCCTCTGCTGGTTAGGGAATTAGTCCAGGCTGGACTGCCTATTAGGGCCCCCGGCACTGCCCCAGTAGTACATCCCCACCACTGTCACACGTGTTCAATGCCCACTGGTATCCTTTGCCTGACCTTGTTTTCATAACTAGGGACCTACCGAATTCACAGTGAAAGTCTGCTGTGCAGCTCCCTTAATCCTGCAGGGTCCCTGGCATGTCCTGTCCCCTCCACACCCCTCCTCCCACACTGATTGGCAGAGGGGCCCTGCCACTCACTCTTGATTGGCAGGAAGACCAAAGTTGTAGTATTAAATATGGTGCTGTTTTTGCCTCCCAACTGGTCAGCCACAAGCAGCAGGGCCACCAGGGCCCCTCCGCCAATCTGCAATGTTTGGCAGGGGGGTGCACAGGGGAACCCTCAAGATTAAGGACCTGCTGGACAGCCCACTTCTGCAAAGAATTCAACAGGTCCCTACTCATGACCATAGGGCTTAGGCCCATGTGGCCAAGATTATTACAGGCAGGATCCTATGACTCCCCTCTCTGTCTTGGTATTCAGGCTGGGGTCACTGTTTCCCTCAAGCCACACTTCAATTAAAAAACTTTCCTTTTCTGGGAACCATGGCTTGGCTATTCTCAGAGCCAGCTCCACTATCAACAGGCTCATCCATCATTATGCATGAGGACCACAAACACAATGGCCTCTTCTTTCGCACCCACACTCACAATCCAGGGGGATACACAGGCTGACCTATAATACATTCCCCTCAGTGACATTGTAGAGATTTCAACATCTCAGAAGCAGATCAAAGGGATTTCTTTTCAAGGGCAGATGGAGGAATGTTCTATGTGAACCTAGCACATGGGTTTGTTCATTTTGTAGGTAAAGTTAGGATTATGGAGATAGCCAGCCTTCACAAAATTGTTCCATTGCTTCTTTGGGAAGCAGCACTCCTATTAACATTTTCAACATCTTATTCAATTTTAATGAAAAATTTCTTTATTTCATTAATGCTGCACATTCATTTTCTTGTGTCTCCCCATCAGCTCCATTCCTTCCAGTCACACAGAAAGGAATAGTTTCATAGTTTCATAGTTTCAGGGTCGGAAGGGACCTAATAGATCTTCTAGCCCGACCCCCCGCCAGGGCAGGAGAACAACCCAAAAAAACAAACAAACAAACAAACAAACAAACAAAACCACTCACCCTAAAAACAAAAACGGGACTCAAATGAGTCCAGCCAGGTAAGTATCCAGCCTCTTCTTAAAGATCCCCAGGGTAGGGGCCAGCACCACCTCCCTTGGAAGTTGGTTCCAGCTCCTAGCCCCCCTAACTGTGAAGTAGTTTTTTCGGATGTCCAATCTGTACCTCCTCTCCATCAACTTGTGCCCATTATTCCTTGTTATGCCAGCAGGGGCTAGGGGAAACAGCGTCTCCCCCAAACCCTTCTGGTTCCCCCTAGTGAGTTTATTTACAAAAGGCTTACATAGATTCTTGGGTAACAGCCTTTTTCATGAATAAAGCTGCTAAATAGAACAGGCTGGACATCAGAGACATTTCTTTAGAGTCAGGGCTGCCAGGCTCTGCAATGGGCTCAGCCACATGCAAGCCTCCCTCTCCTTCCCCTGGGCAGCCTACAATTTCTGTCAATCTTGCTGGAAGTCTCTGTATTTCCCAATCCACTTTCTGAGGGCATGTAAGACATCCCTGTTTCTCAGGCTGTAGATGAGTGGATTGAGTACTGGGGCAACAATGGTGTAAAACAGAGACACAAACTTGTCTTGCTCTGGGGAGTGGTAGGAGCTGGGTCTCATGTACATGAAGATGCCTGCCCCATAGAACATGACCACCACAGTCAGGTGAGAGGAGCAGGTGGCCAGAGCTTTCTGCTGTCCTGTGCTTGACTTCATCCTCAGGACCCTGGAGAGGATACAAGCATAAGTGGCTAGTATAATGGAAGACGGGATGAGGAGCACGACAATGCCAGCCACAAATACCAGAGTTTCATATCGAGAGGTGTCAGAGCAGGACAATTTGAGCAGGGCTGGGATCTCACAGAAGAACTGGTCAATCACTTTTGAGCCACAGTAGGGGAAACCCAGTGTGAACACTGTATGAATCAAGGCATTTACTGATGCTCCCATCCAGACCCCAGCCGATAAAAGAAAACAGATGTTCCTGCTCATTAGGAAGGGGTACTGCAAGGGGTTGCAGATTGCTATGTACCTGTCATAAGCCATGACTGCCAGGAGGAGGCACTCTGATATACCCATTGTCAACCCAAGGAAAATCTGAGCCCCACAGCCAGCTGGAGAAATGGGGTTGCCTGGGATCAGGAAGTCAGCTAACATTTTGGGGACAATTATCAGTGTCTGACAGATGTCCATGAAGGCCAATTGTCTGAGGAAAAAGTACATGGGAGTGTGAAGGGAGAAATCCACTTGGATTAGAAGCATGAGAAGAGCATTCCCAGACAAGGCGGCGATGAAGGCTAAGAAGATCATAGCCATGGGGAACATGTGTACATTGGTCCGGCTCAGGAATCCCAACAGAATGAAGTCTGCTGAAGAAGTTTCATTCTCACTCTTCATTTCCTCTCCACACAGCTTTGCCTGAAGCCCTGGACAAGAGCCAAATGCCTTGTGGAATATGCACACGCTCCTACTGGATAAAGCTCATGGAAACTGAGGCAGCAGGCAGGCTTTCTTCTCCTGTGGAAGAAATGGAAGACATTATGGTTGATAAGACAATGGTCTCACTTCCTTGGGAACTATGCACATTTAGGCTAAAGATTTCCTATTATTAACCTAGTATCTCTAGTGCATCTGCAGGCTCCACCTACAAGTGAGCTACAGTGGTTTAACTTGTGGTATGTCTATGCTGCAGACAGAAATGATTACAGCAGGGATTAGCAACCCATGGCCTGCAGGACCTTTGAATCTGGCCTGATGATTTTGGGTCATAGGTGGCATTTGGAGGTGGGGGGAACCTTCTTCAGGTGCTCGCTCCAGGCTGCCTCAGGGACAAGGACCATCTGTGGGCATTCTCCTTGTGCCACAGGTGGAGATTAGTGGCAGTGGTGGCAAGGTGCTTGGGTGCCCGCCTCCAACCTGCAGTAGGTTATTCCAGTTTGCAGCTGGAAAAGGTTGCCTACTCTTCAACTACTGTGCCCTACACAGATGTCATAGCTAGGGTTAAACAAGTTAATTGGAGTCCTGGTTGCAATCTAGCCATGGCAGTGAGGAAGTCAATGCATGCTACCTTCCTTGCCCAGATGAAGGGAAAATAATCAGTCCCTATGCTCCATGCTGGCAGTAGTACGCACATAGTACCTGTGCTGCTAATACTACCTTGTTACATGTGAGTCAACCGTATGTAACAAACTGCTCATGGAGGTTCTTACACTGTGTGCAGGACCTGTCCCTAACCCAGGTGGTGTCTAGTCCCACCAGGGTAGAGCCTTGCTTGACCTGGTCTTAGCAACAGGGGATGATCTCGTGGGGAACTTGCGATTTCATGGTAGCCTGGGAGATAGCCGCCATCACTCAGTCAAGTTCACTATCCAGGGAAGGGTGGGTAAAGTAACTAGTGGGGCTATGGTGTTGGACTTCAGAAGGGCCAACTTTAGCAAGTTTAGAAGGCTAGTTAGTGAGGGGATGCAACTCAAGAACATAGAGCATATGGGGGTCCAGGAGGGTTGGAGGTATCTCAAGGGAGTGATCCTTGGGGCTCAAAAGGAGTCTATCCCATTAC
>NW_005843602.1:77588-82685 GCF_000455745.1 Alligator sinensis
CGTCTGCTGAAAGAATTGGCTAGTGTAATAGCTGAGCCCCTGGCATAGCTGTTCGAGCACTTGTGGTGCTCCGACCAGGTCCCTGAGAACTGGAGAAGGGCCAATGTGGTGCCCATTTTCAAGAAAGGGAGAAGAGATGAGCCGGGTAACTTTAGACCAGTCAGTCTTACCTCTATTCCTGAGAAAATGCTAGAGAAAATAATCAGGCCCAGCAGTGGAAACAATGCTGAGGGGAAACCAGCACGGGTTTGTCACAGGTAGATCCACCCTGACAAACCTTGTAGCCTTCTATGACCAGGTCACACAATGCCTGGATGCGGGAGCTGAGGCTGATGACATCTTCCTGGACTTTAGGAAGGCCTTCAACACAGTCTCGCACCCTATCCTCATTGGGAAGCTAACAGACATTGGAGTGGATGCCTACACGGTCAGGTGGTGGTCAACTGGCTTAGGGACCGCACCCAGAGAGTGGTGGTGGATGGAGGCCTGGAGGGAGGTGGGCAGTGGGGCCCCGCAGGGTTCAGTCCTCGGACCAATATTATTTAATATTTTCATCAACGATTTGGATGAGGGCGTGGAGAGCACCCTCGCCAAGTTTGCTGATGATACCAAGTTATGGGGCAAAGTTAGTACACCGGAGGGCAGGGAGCAGATTCAGGCTGACCTGGACAGGTTGGATCAATGGGCAGAGAGAAATAGGATGTAATTTAATAAAGGGCCTGGAGGGAGGTGGGCAGTGGGGTCCCGCAGGTTTCAGTCCTCGGACCAATATTATTTAATATTTTCATCAACGATTTGGATGAGGGCGTGGAGAGCACCCTCGCCAAGTTTGCTGATGATACCAAGTTATGGGGCAAAGTTAGTACACCGGAGGGCAGGGAGCAGATTCAGGCTGACCTGGACAGGTTGGATCAATGGGCAGAGAGAAATAGGATGTAATTTAATAAAGGGCCTGGAGGGAGGTGGGCAGTGGGGTCCCGCAGGTTTCAGTCCTCGGACCAATATTATTTAATATTTTCATCAACGATTTGGATGAGGGCGTGGAGAGCACCCTCGCCAAGTTTGCTGATGATACCAAGTTATGGGGCAAAGTTAGTACACCGGAGGGCAGGGAGCAGATTCAGGCTGACCTGGACAGGTTGGATCAATGGGCAGAGAGAAATAGGATGTAATTTAATAAAGGGCCTGGAGGGAGGTGGGCAGTGGGGTCCCGCAGGTTTCAGTCCTCGGACCAATATTATTTAATATTTTCATCAACGATTTGGATGAGGGCGTGGAGAGCACCCTCGCCAAGTTTGCTGATGATACCAAGTTATGGGGCAAAGTTAGTACACCGGAGGGCAGGGAGCAGATTCAGGCTGACCTGGACAGGTTGGATCAATGGGCAGAGAGAAATAGGATGTAATTTAATAAAGGGCCTGGAGGGAGGTGGGCAGTGGGGTCCCGCAGGTTTCAGTCCTCGGACCAATATTATTTAATATTTTCATCAACGATTTGGATGAGGGCGTGGAGAGCACCCTCGCCAAGTTTGCTGATGATACGTCACAGGAAGGGTGTCCAGGATCTGGAATGGGCTTCCAAGAGAGGTGGTACTATCACCTAGCTTGGGGGTCTTCAAGAGGAGGCTAGATAGTCACCTGGCTGGGGTCATCTGACCTCAGTCCTCTTTCCTGCCAGGGGCAGGGGGTCAGACATGATAATACATTGTGGTCCCTTCCGACTCTACAATGAATGAATCTATGAGTGTGACTGAACTTGATGGGAAACAATCTCACAGAAAAAACTCATGGCATAACATTTCACAATGATTGTGTGTGGCTCGGTTCTTCTGGCCATTCTCCTTTTCCATCACCACCAGCAGTGACATATATCATGAGTAACGTGATCGGTAGCAGGAGAAGAAGCACTTGACAATGCAGACATGGCACACTGGAGTATGAGGAAACATTCTCTGTCCCAAACACCTCACCATTTACCAAACTCTAACAAATACCCCATAGCTGCTCCCCAGCCATAGCATGTGCTGGGCAATTAATGGGACAATGAATGCTCAAAAGTATCTACAGTGAAAATATTTGCAGAATGAATCCTACAAACTAAGAGAAAAGAATGTGTGTATTTTTTAGTTGAAATTTTGGTAGAGGAAAGTATCTATGGAAAGCCTGATGGCCAGTGTCCTATTTGAAAGAATGGTTTTAACAGAAAATCTTCCATCAGCTCTGAGTTTTAGTGTCCAGTATTTCAAGTGCTTGGGTAGGTATCCCATAAAAGTATCTGAATTTCAGAGGCAGGTTCTCAGCTCTTTCTGGATATCACTATACAGTAACTTGGGCAGCCAAAACTGAACTAGGACTAGATGAAAGGTAACACCTAGTGAGATCTGCTGTAGGCTGTTAAAAAAAGGAAAGGAAGAAGAAAGAGAAGGAAAGACAACAAAAAACCTGCTTAAAATAAAAACATTATTTCCATGAAAAAAGTGAAGCAAAGTTATTCTCCAGCTCCTAGAGCTCTCTTCAGATCATTTCAGTTCTATGCAACTGCTAATATAAGAAAAAGAAGAAATGCTGGTCCTATAATGCTTTTGATCTATGTTGTCAGTCAGTATTTCCATTAATGTACCTAGTATTTTTTTTTAATGAATGTGACATTGCACTTTCTTAAGGAACATTTCTCATCCTGTTCCCCACCCCAAATTAAAATATTAATTCAGAAAATCTCAAGTAGCTGGCTGAATGATACACAGTGCAAAACACTCTGGAAGAAGCCTGGCTAGGAGTGGGAGGTACAGCATGATGACCTTGCTATGCCCTTCCTCTAACGTCACAAACCAATGTACTCCGTCACAGGTGATCTTGCTAGCCATGGCTAGCCAGCGTGCAGCCAGCCAGCCTTGGCGTTTTAAACTGGGCAGGTCTGGTTTTGCCAGAATGCTGCTTTTCTAGTGTTGACTGCAATAAGTCTACGACCTGGGAAACTGATAAGGCATACCTGATTACCCTAGTAAATAGATTCATTGTATATAAATGATTCATTGACATGAGAAGCAATTATGTACATCTAATAGCCTGATATTTCGTAATTTTATCTTGTAAGCTTTTCAAGCCCTGCTAACAGCTGGGATGAAGAGCCCAGGTCTGCCTCAGAAAATCTCTTTTCAGACAGGGACTCAAGATCCTTGCTGCATTGCCCCTCTGCAGGTGAACCAAGGCCAGTGTATCTATGAAACCTATACCTGCCATACACCGTTCACACAATGCTCAAAACACAACCTACAGCATGTAGTCTCAGCAACACCAGTAAGAAGTTATTTTGCCTGGCTGGCTGGCCACCTGTTGGAAACCTATATGACCCAGGAACTTAAACATTGTTTTCAATACTAATGATTTTGTGACTCTCTTAGATTAATGGATCTTTCTTTTAAATCAGCAGCTCACTATACTTATCTGTATTGTCTTAGCAATTGCCTCTGGTTTGTATTCCAATATTAGAAGTGCTGTTAAGATTTCTTTGACCCTTGTTTTGGACTGTGTGCTTTTACCGCACCCAGCTTCTCAAACCATCCTTGGTCCCCAGAATCTCTCTGGGGCGCTGCAGTCCTCGGCCTCGGTGCCTGTTTTCCTTCTGCTAGATCTCTATAGCTACCAAACTTTGTATGTACCATGTAGGGACAGAAAAATAATTAGGATTTAGCCCCTCACATGGAAAGCTAGAGACAACGGAAAGTGTTGAAAGAGTGGAACCATAATTTCTTATTTGGGAGAACACAGCCCCCAAGTCACTGTGTGATATGGACTGGGAAGCACTTAAAATGAACAATGCCTCGCACAGGGTGTGTTGTAAAGTCATTACTAATGGAAGTACAAGATATGGGATTATACACGTATATTATTACTCCTGCTCCTGCCTTTGCCTAAGGTAATTTGCATCCTTGCAGCCTCACAGGAAAACTGAGACTCCTTACCAGGTGAGACTTGCCTGCCCAGAGGGTTATCCCATCTATTGACTCCTCTGTGAAATCCTATGAAATATGAACTTTCATTTCTACACAGCAGAACTTTTACAAACTTTTCTCTGATTCCTGATGAAGGGTGTTTGTGCCCAAAAGCTTGCAATGAAAGGGTTTTTTTTGCAAAAATCTTTAGTCTAGTCAAAGACATCACATCTGTCCAAGAGCCCTGACTGATATTATTAAATACTACACAAATAGTTTAGGACATGCTATGTTAGACTAAATCTCTCTTTACCTGACATTTTTAATAGCCCTAAGACTGGCCTGGGTTAAATCCTGGACCTGCTAAGATGAAAGAGGAATTTGGAACTGACACCAGGAGAGACGGACTTTTACACCTTCTTTGCAAACACTTCCTCCTCCTTTGAAGTTCATCATCATACGTAGCTGCCCTGACAGGAATAATCTGTTTTCATTAAAAATTCCCACCTCCCAATTCTTAATTGTATCATCATAGTCTTTGTCATGTGGAAAGAAGCACATTACAGCACATTTGTAGCTATGAAATAAAGTAAAATATATTTTACTGTTAGTATTATTAGTAGAAGTAATAATAATAAAAAGTAAAATATACATGACTTTATTGAACTGTAATACCTGAGATATATTTTGAGAAACATTTATATGCCACTTCTTCTGTCATTATCACATGGGGATCTTTAAGAAGAGAAACAGTGCTATTTGTAATAAAGATAAATCTGGTTTTAAGAATCTTCACCTGTATAAAATAGGACTAGAAGGAAACAGTAATCACTTACCTTGGCCTCATTTATCTTTTTCTCTGATGACTTCAGTAAGAAACTTAAACTTTTCTACTATATTCCTGGAATGTTTTCTTTTTCCAGCCTAATGGTACATGTACATTTACAAGAAATAGAGTTACAAGCTCAAAAGCAAGTACACAAGAAATCCACATACATCTTCTATCTTGCATGGCATTCCTTTCGTACGGGGCAGCATTAGCTTTCTAAGGAAGCAAATTACCTAAAAATTCCTCAGCTATGAGCTCCATTTCAGTTTCAACATAAAAACTGTATAATACGAATTCTTGCCCAGGGCCTGAAAACATTTTTATAAGTTGAAAAAAT
>NW_005843603.1:0-293 GCF_000455745.1 Alligator sinensis
AAAAAATTCTACAGGTCCGGCTTGAGCTTGCTTTGCTGGCAGTAGAGAACACCTTGGCTGCAGTAGAGGCTGGCTTGGGGCAGCAAAGACACTGATTGACCAACAGGCAACTTGAAAGAGTTGTAAGTCTCCTATGAAAAGTGTTTCTATGCCAAAGGTGTCCAGGGGGCCAAGTTTGAAGTTGAGAAATAAAGTAGAAGGACAGTGAACCATCTCACAGCAATGGGCCAGCGGAGGAAAAAAGCACCTGATTTTGCACAACTGCTTTCTGCCAGGCCCCTGGAGCACACGTG
>NW_005843603.1:1778-2862 GCF_000455745.1 Alligator sinensis
ACATCATCCCAGCCAGGGCTTTGTCAAGCTGGGACTTAAAAACCTCCAAGGATGGAGGTTGCACCACCTCTCTGGGTAACCCGTTCCAGTGCTTGGAGAGGTGGCGCCATTACAGCCAAATCCATCCTACAGTGCTAGAGGACTGAATCACAGAGCACTCCTGCTTGTCCTATCACAACGATGTCCCTACAACTAGTAATACCCAGAGAAGCATGGCACGCTCAAGGACACAACAACTCGATAATGACTTTTCAGTCTGGCTATCAACACCGAGACTGGCTTAATCATGCTGCTCCAACCCAGCTGCTCATCATTTCAGGTCACTCTTCAATGATGACATGCGGTAGCTGGCTACCTCTTGGCACAGACCCGGCATGGGGGCAAAGGAATGGTTTGCTGAAGTCATTTTGAGGCATGGAGGATAACGGTAGAGGGCATTTTCTGAAAACGGGCTACGTTTTAAAGCTGATGTTCACTTACAAGTCCAGGGACAGAGGTCTTGGGATATGCAATTCTTTCCAACTTGACCATCTTGGTTCTCTGTATTCTCCATCAGTTTTGAATGCTGACATCAGATCCTCCCACCATCCGCAAGCATATGTGATCATATTCTCCTGAGTAGCCTTTGGAGAACAAAGCAAAATGCCTTATATTATCGCTGCACGGCCAAAATACCCTATCAAGGAAAAAAGCCCCTTTAGTCTGCAAGGGCTCCTCAGGGCTCACACAGGCAGGCTTAGAAAAACAAGATATGACTCATTTCTCAGAGGGCTGAGCAGCACCTCCAGGTCTGGCCTGAAGTGTTGCTAATCTTTGTGATGCTTGTAATATGTAGTGGGTTTTCTTGCCCCTTCTTACAGTGCCAGCTCCTACAGGCCGAAATTACGTGTGATTTTCTGCCTTCACTTGAGCAACCACACACTTCCAGCTCTGGGTGCAAGCGAAAGCTGGAAAACTTTTGAATCAGAAAGTGCCAGATGAAAAAGAAAGCTACAGACAGACAACCACAAGTCTAGGGCTTGTAACATTTTAATTTTGGTGGTGGGTGAAGGGGCAAGGGAGGGAATGAGGAGCTGGCCTCACC
>NW_005843603.1:3964-4906 GCF_000455745.1 Alligator sinensis
GCCCAGAAAATGTGCTCCTTGCAGTGGCCTGCATTGAACTGTCCAAGTGTGTCCTCTTGGCCCCAAATGGCCAACAGGTCAGCCACCTCAGCTGCCCTCCAGCTGGGTCCCCAGTGCTGGCCCTGGACAGGCTCCTTTGCCCTGGTCTCACCACCTGAGATCCTGGTGTTCCCCGTTTAAAAATTGCAAAGTCTCTGACAAGAAAGCCAAATTCTCTCTTTAAAATACCCAAAATAGTGTTCTTTCGCTATCAAAATGAAATGCCACTATATAGAGAGAGATTGGTTGGGTAACGTTTTATTGATCTATTTACAAGTTTAAAGCAATTCCAGGGGATAAAACTAAGGGAAACTAATGTCACTTCTGTTCAGTCAAATCCTTAGCACTGCCACACATAGATGTGAAATCTTGCTGATACAGGCTGAATAAATAACACCCTTGAAAAAAAAGTCATTAGCCGTGTTTTACTCCAACCTCCCCCCAATATACACAAACCTGCACTCCTGTTGCTCAACCAAGACAACTCAGTAAGATTTCACTGACATGCCCTCTGAATGGGTGTGCTGTTCGGTGGGCTCAAGCACAGTGCAAAGCAGTTCAGCATCACCTAGACCTATTAATAGTGTTTGCATCCGTGGACTTGAGCCTGGGACACAAGTCTGTACCACAACAAGGCCAAACCTCTGCAGGTCTGGTGTGTTTGGGGTATCACATGCTTTAGGTACTCACTCTGGAGGCACCAGCAAGCCTGGCTGTTGGGGAGCTCCTTGCAGTGGCTTTGTCAGCTCCTCTGAGCAAGTTCAGGTGTGGAGCCAGGTAGAGATGCAAGCAGTAACTCCTTAGGGTGAGCTCTGGGCTTCCCTGGCAGAGGATCCCGGGCCCCTCTCCACCACCAGGTATGAGCAATAGCTCATTAAAATCAGCCTGCTTCACCCACATCTG
>NW_005843603.1:5419-7670 GCF_000455745.1 Alligator sinensis
GAGGTGCTCAGCCTTCACTTAGAGCAAAGCACACTTCAAGTTGGAGAACATGTGAGCCTTCAAAGGGTTGAATCAAATGACTCAATAAGGACAACTATAGATGGACAGCCAGAGTGCCACAGCTAGACCTGGAGCATTACAAAGCAGACAACTAGAGAAGTTACTGATACCTGCTGTCTGTGTACACCCCTACATATATGAAGAGTCCTTTGGTCACCTAAACAGGCTCATCAAAATTCACACCAGTCAAGCCCCTGCTCAAGGAGCATAGGCAAATCACAGACCTTCTTTGCTGTGAGATAAATACTAGCTGCTCAAGAACAAATTATTAGAAGCAAAAATCAGCCTGGAACTGTTTGTACCCCAACAGGAACAAACCTAACTAGTCCCTGTGGTCTATCACGTACTCACACTGAAGCACTTCCACTATCACCCTTGGAAGAGGGAAGCACTCCTTCCTAGCTTGGGCTTATAAGTGAACTCAGCTGCTCTCAGAAGAGCAGCATGTGCCTCCAGGTGAAAGCAAAAGGTGGTTAGGTTCTGCCTCTCATGCCTCAGCTGTGTGCTCTCATGCCTTTCTGCTCTGTCCTTCCTAACACAAAAGGTGGTGAGTTCACCAATTCATTGCATTGTTCAAAAGATGATTCATGTTTAGCGGTTAGAATCACCTTCAAGGTAGAAAACAGACTAAGATGAAAAGGCTCCAAGGGGCTCTAAGAAGGCCAAGCCAGACTTGGGAAAATTTTATATGTTTGATTTCTCAGATCAGCACCTGGACTTCTGACAATAAGTGTTAGTTTTTGCATTATGTATGTATGTATGTATTTATTTGATTTATCCTACAAAAGGCTCAGGGCACTTTACAGTAACAACAAATAAGTCATTATATATATATATATAATGCCTAGCGCAGAAGTTCAGTGCACATAAACCTCCTTCAAAATGGCTGAAACTAGTTTAAGATAAATATGGATGGATATAGTATCAGACGTAATTGATTTAGGATAAATTGGTTTATTGAACTTGTGTCCCAAATCCCCTCCAGATATGTATATATAAATGACTTATTTGCTATTACTGTAAACTGCCCTGAGCCTTTTGTGGGATAAATCAAATAGATAAATAAATAGGGGAAAAACTAGAGGTGCACTGATACACTGGTCCAATATCAGATTGGTATGATATAAAGAAAATTGGCTGTATCAGAAATTGGCACAATGCAGCTGATAATTTGGCCAACAAATGCTCCTACGTGTGCCCACCCATGTGTCCCTGCATGCCTCCACCTACATGTCAGGAAGAGCCAGAGCTGTGCCAGGCATGCAGTGGTGGTGCTATGGGGCACTATGGCAAAATTTGGGGTAGCTGCAGCCCCCTCCATAGCCCCTGACCTGAGCCCAGCTCCTGCCCCAAGCCCAGCCTCTGCCAAGAAGAGCCTGGCTCAGGACCACCTCCAGTCTGCAGCTGCAGCCCACCTGCCCTGCCCAGCCCTGCACATGTCTTGGGGTTACACGCTCCCCCCATGCCCTCCCATGAACGCACAGCAATGGGAGCTGCCCACCCCCCCCAATGAGCCATCTCTCCATCCTGTGCCCTGGCCCACCCTGGCTGGGCAAACCCTGCCTCTGCCTCCTCCCTCCGTCACCGCAGGGGGCATTGATCTGCCCCCCACCACACCCCTCCCTGTCCAGCACAACAGACTTACCAGCTGCATGCAGCTCTAATGAAGTCAGATCGGTATTGGCCGATACACCTCCTTAAAAAAAAAAAATCGGCTGTCAGTACCAGCACGAAAAATCTCTATTGGTGCATTCCTAGAAAAAAAACAACACTTATTGTCAGAACTCCAGATGCTGATCTGAGAAATCAAATGTATAAAATGTTCCTAAGTCTGGCTTGGCCTTCATATACATATAGATATAGGACATTACAAGACAACTCCCCAAACACAGATAGAACTTGCAGGAGGTTGCCTTTGGTTATCCTTAGGGCTCAGAATGAGACATAATGGTGGAAGTGGTCTCTTTGGTGCATAGGGCCCACACCATTAGGGCTCCATAGATCAAAACCATCCCTTTGAATTGTACCCAAAAAGCTATTGGAAGCCAGTAAAGACTCTGCAGCACTGGAATAATTTGCTCCTGGCATAACACTTCTGTCAAAAAGGTGGGCTGCCATGTTCTGAACCAGCTGCAGATTTTGGAGGGTCTTCAAAGACAGCCCCACGTAGAGCAAACTGCAGCAGGGCAAC
>NW_005843603.1:8807-15451 GCF_000455745.1 Alligator sinensis
AGAGGGAGAGAAGAAGAAGAGGAAAAGGAAGGAAAAGAAGTAGAAGCAGGAGGAAAGAAGGAGAAGAAGAAAACCCCTGTGCTGACACCATCCCCTGTCGTTCTTGGGACGCTGGAAGAACAGATCATCTCTCTCTTCAAGGATTGTGCTACAGACTGTGCCTGTCAGCTTTGCAGCCTGAGTACCGTGGACTAGGTGAGATCCCAGCGTTCTCTGTCTTCTTTCTAGGCATAAACTTCTGAACCTGAACTGTATCAGTTAAGCTTGAGCTAAGTTTCCCCAAATACTTAGTGAAACCAGGGTAGTATTGTCATTGTTGGTGTTTGTTTTTCTTTTGCATGTCTATTACTACTAGTACTATTATATATTTCATATGCTTAGCAATAAATAACTTTTATAGTCAAACTGGTAGTAATTGGGTATATTTTTCCTTCTCTGCTTCTCTTTCCTCCCGTGCTCTGCAGCAATGCTTCTTTTACCTATGCTAAAGATCCCTGTGAAGCCCAAATTATTGTGGGGTCTGCTCATCAAGAGGCCAAAGATTGGGACGTGCTGAGTTTGAAACACATAAGGGGATCAGCTTGTACAGGCTGATTGACCCAGTTTGACTCAGACGTGCCCTTATGAACTGAATGCTGGCCCATGAGGGTGTCAGCTGGACACCCAGCCGGATTCAGAGGGATTCTGTTCACCTGTGTGCTTGTGTCTGACTGCATTTTATTGTTGCTCTGATGAACTGATTCTTGGCATATGAGGGTGTCAGCCTGTCCATGCTGATCAGCCCGGCCAGGTCAGGCGTGTCACGTTAATCTGCATGCGTTTGTGTGTATGACTGATTTGGTGACTGGAGGAACCAAGTCCCATCAAAATTGAGTCCTGCAAGATAGCTCCATTGGGGGTGAGGGCTTGCAAAAAGGAGAGGTACAGCTCCGTATAGTAACACAAGCAGCACATTGACAGAATTACGAAGACCCTAGAAACTACTACAGCAATTATGTTCTGAAAGCCAAAAAATGGATGGAATCCCCAAGTAAAGGGACAGCAGCTTTGAGTAGAAAAAGGTATTTTCCCCATGCTTGGTGCTGCAACAGAAGTAATGTAGTCATCTTTCTGGTAGACAGCCTTCTCCCCCTTCCTTCTTCCTCCATGCCTCAGAGGAAAAGTGTGTTAGTGTGCATCCAGGCCCAAGTTAAGATGGCTACATTACCTCCATGGTAGGACGTTACACCTTGCTGCGATCTGTATTTCCCTACTGGCTTGATCATCTTTTTGGATTCATAATGCTTAACATTTACGAATAAAGTCCCCTGACACACTACTGCAGTGCTGTAGATATATAGCCCCCTCACCCCATGCATGGAACATTCATTGTTCAAAACGACTGTGGTGTGCTCGACTCCCATGCTGAGCTAAAACGATCCCTTTTTAAGTCAAAACCCCAAGAGAACTTTGGAAGAACAAGCTTTTTCCCCTCTTCATCAGTGTATCAAGTTCCCCTAATTCCTACCGTGCTAAAAGTACTCTCCTAGCAAAGACGAGTGCTTCAGATCACTAGGGAGTCTAGAGCACCGACTGGAAGGAAGTCAGAACCTCCCACAGCCGTTGTATTAACACAGATTGAATGGATTGTATTGTTTTCTTTTTAGGCATATAAAACTGCACAAGGGAGATCATGTTTTAAAAATCTATTTTTGTATCATTATTATTTATGCTTGGGTTATGTCCCAGTCCTCCCCAGAAGCTCTCATTGAGATCAGCAGCCCATTGTGCTAGGCACAGAGTCAGAGGCCCTCCCAGCCCTGAAGAGCGTGCAGATTAAATAAGAAGAACAGACAAAAGACAAGAGGGGACACTGAAATAACATGGTTCTCCCAAAGTCCTGCAGCAAGAAAAGAGAACACAAGTCTCCCACGCAACACGTCTAACATGAGATTAGAAATGACATCACGAAATTAGGCATGTTAGAAGTGACAGTTTTTCACACGAGTGAGATTAGAAATGACATTTACATTTCTAACATGAGATTGAAGTACTAGCGTTTGATTGAAAAACAAAAGCCAAAAAAAGGAAAATAAAAATTAAAAAAGCAGCAAGTGTTTTTGTGTGTTGAAAAAGATAGAAACAAAAAAAATCAAAAAAAGTCCTTAAGAATAATAAGCACTTAACAAAGAAACCATGGCCGACCCCCTCCCTCCCCAATGCTACCCCCTGATTTTTGCCCGTGGATCTCCTTCCAAGGAGCCGCAGGCAGTTATGCTGAAGACAAATGTCGTCCCTCAACATCACATCCTCGGCAAGTCCACATTCACAATGCTGCGCTCCGCTTCTGAGCTCTGTAACAAAATCATCTCTGCCTGCGGCCGCATTGCATCCAAGTTGCCAGAACCGAGACCTTTCAAAGACAGGGTTTTTTCTGGGTTCGCAGTAGTGCTCGAATGCTGCACGCACCTCTGCAAGGGTGCTGTCAGTAGGGTCTGCAAACACCCCTGGCACGTTGGTGTAGATTTCTAGGGCTTTACCCTCAGTGCAGTGAAGCACAACTACAATTTTATAATCCTCTGCCTCTTCCTCAGCCTTTGTGACTGCAAGGGATAATAGCAGCTTCTGTTCCCATCTCCTCCAGTTCACCCCAAGATTTCCAATAAAGGATAATGCTGCTGGAGTTTGGAAATGCTCCATTTTTTTTCCTCTTTGAATGAAAACTGTAACCCCCTTAATCAGGCTGCTGGTGACTCCACCGAGAGACAGGTCACTTCTGACACCACATAGTGTTTAATCTGTACCATTGGGTTCGGGGATGGGGCAACGCACTCAGACCTCTGTGCCTCTGGGGTCCTGTCCTCGAGTCACCATTCAGCAGAGCCCAGTGGGGTGGGAAACAGAGCTATAACTTTATTAGGAACAGGATTCAGCAACTCACATGCTCACAGCTTGCAGGGAGAACTACCGCCACCCACCACCACAAACCGCATGCACAGGGCAGCTGGGGGGGAAATTGAGTCAAGAAGCTGTCTCCATCATTGGTTTGCTCTTCTCTCACTGTAGATGGCTGGAGCAGCCGAGCGCACGATTGTAGCTATGAAGTTGTGGTCTCAACTGAGTTCGAATTTGCTGGTCTCAGCCTGCTCCCGGGAGATGGTGCCATATCCCTTATTTACAAGGAGCGGCTTATGAGCCTGGCAGTATCTGATCACTCATTGGCTGTAGTTGTAATAGGGCAAAGTCTTCATGTGGTGAGGAACCTGCATGAGAGGGAGAGAGAAAAGGGGGCAGGGAAAAAAAAAAAAAGAGAGAGAGAGAAATGCATAAATATCATGCACATAGTGCAACGGGGTTTCAGTTACGTTGACCTCCAGGCATGATCACAGTATAAATTTTAAGAATTATAAAGTGTGCACAACACCTTTTGGATCCCTTATGAGGGTGTTATGGACAGCAAGTTCTGCGTAAAACATGGATTTTGCATTTACAGCACTTGCAAGAAATTCTGCAAGTCACGGGGGCTCTCCGAGTCCCACTGTCATCTGTGGTTTGACTGGCTGGAGGAATTCACATCTGTGAATTATCTCATGTTAGAAATGCGCTACAGCAACCACCAGGTAACCCTTGCAGCAGATGAAAGAGTCTGTATAACTGCACTAGCTGCAATGGAGCGGTGCCGATCTTCACTTGATACGGATCCTCCTCAGCCTTGAACATTCCCCCTGAAGGCAATAAGGCCCATCCTCAATCCTGTTTATTCTTTTACTTAAAATTGCTTTGTACCACACCTCTGCTAAAAACTTCCACAATGAACACAGCCACCCTTGCGGGGGAAAAAAAATCAAAGTTGTAAAGGTTAAGCCTAAAAATAACTATTTCTAGTAAAAAAAAGTTTGCTAGAATTCTCTTCCTAGATACCTTTTCAGGTCATTTTCCTGTCTGCAGGAGATGAGAAGATCAAGATGAAAGAAACCTGATCTTTGGGAGGAAAAAAACCCAAACCCTACATGCTTCAAGGTATAGGGGCATCAGCTTTTTCCAGAACTACCAGAAAACCCAAGCTCGTTCTAGCCGGGGACATTGTCTGTAATTTCATTCTGTAACCAACACCTCTTCATTTCAAGGGCAGGAAAGGGAAAATGGAGACCACAGGGATGATTTATCATGGGTTCTTATTGCTTGGTGCAGTTCATCTAGGGAGGTAGGAACAAGCTATGTATATTAGAGACACTAAAGCTAATGATAACTTTTGCAATGGTAGAACAAATTCCTCTGCTGCTCAGAGCTAGTAAGTGGTTAGTTCTTCCTTTTTCTCTGAAAGCTGACTGGAGGGATTCCAAGACTCCCCACAGCTGGATTTTAAATGAACATTTTTTCACCTTACATGGCAGCCGGATAGCAGGAACACGCAAGACAAGTTGCTCAATGGACACTTGCAGAGCAAACTGCAATCACTTGTGGAGCAAGTTCAGCCCTGGTATAAAGAGGTACAATTCCCATTTGATTTCCTAGGATTTGTTCCAGTTTACACCAAGCCTTGGATCTGTCCTTCACCTTCAAAGGCAGCTCTCTGGTGCTATAAAAGCCAGAGACTGTGTGTCTGTGGAGCTTAGAAATTGAGGTCCTGTGCTGCACAGTAATAACACACAGTACACTAACCACCTGGGTCCCTGTGTACATCTACTCCAAGCCAGAGTAAAAAGGATCAGAATTGCAACGACATCCCAAACTGACATATAAATGGTTTCCCTTGTCAACCATTTCTCGGTGCTTTTCCACACCTCCTCCTGCTCCACACAGCATGATTTCTCAGGGTCCCTCTTAGCAGACTAGTGGCAGATAAAACAACTAATTGCTCACACAGCCGATCACGCTCAAGGCTGGCCGAGACTGGGAATATCTGCCAGGATGTCGCTACACGGATACAAGAGAGGGTAGACACGCTGACCTTGTGCCAAAAGTTATTTGCAGGGGGTAAGCCCCCTTGTTACCAGGTGCAACCACAGGATAAAGACACTCCTAGTCATCCTCCTAGAAGGACCAGTGCCATGACCTGTACAAATGGAGGTTGTTTTCCATGCTCCAGGGCTAACTCTAGGTCCCATCTCCAATTCTGCTGCTTACCTGCTTCCTATCAGGACCTAAACACCTTCTGGGGAACTGACCAAAATAAAAGTGTCATAACCAAATGAGTTGAGTGCCCCTGTCACAATAGAACTGCCCTGAATAACTGCAAATTTGGTACGTTCTGCCTCATTAGCTATTCCCACCTGGCAGTCTGTTATTGGCTACTCTAAATGTATAAAAATCCATGCAGCTTCCGCCCAAGTCGGAGAGCTCTGAGCACGTGGTAGAGTGAGAACTTTGCCATGTGGCAGAGAAAAGCTGGCGGACTGGCCATCCTCCAACATCTCCCCGTCACCGCCTGTTCCCGACGTATCCTTCATCCTGCATGCCCGTTTCTGTCTACAAACTCGCCGGCTAGTTTTGGTCACCAGTTACCTGTAACCACGCAAGCAACTTGTTGCCTGTAACTACGTAAGCAACCTTACCACCTGCATCGCGACCATCGGCAGTGTAAGAAAAGTTAAAGTAAAAGTTATTTTGCAACCAATACGCTGTGTCCCGCCTCTCCATCCACCAGCCCGCCTGATGGCCGAGTAATCAGCGATCCTCCTCAAGTCAGCTTCGGCCGTCTGAGGCAAAATGTTATTTTACGTTCAGGACATACCTTGAGAAATACCATAAATTTCCTGGGAAAGCTGACACTTATAAACATAAGCCCCCCACCCCAGCACCAGGCGCTACACCAGATTCAAAATCCTCAGGGTGTCAGTAGTGTTGGGCTCTCTGGTGTCCCACCAAAAAGGTGTGTTCCTCACGCTCACCTTCCCACTCCAGCCTAAGGAACAGATAGGGTTGGTTATGTTAGCTATAAGCATTTACAGAAGAGAAAAGATTAATATCAAATCTAATACACACATCTACATATCTGCATTACATAGGTGAAACAACACCCATTCAAACCCATACCCAAAATATTCTCTGTAAGCCCAACATTAGTGAATAGTCCATGCAACACGTGATCCCATGTACAACGGCCCTGTCAATACATGTCCAGTCACAAATTGTAGACTTGAACCCTCAGCTCCACCAGGAATTCAGTTCACTCCCATAGAAATAAATAGCAGCACTGCTGTTGCTGCGAGTGGTCACCAGACGGCAGCGCAGGGCTCCTCTGTTTCTTTAAACGGTAACCTCCTTTCAGATGGCAGTGAGATGATTCCTGCCTGGAAATCAACTTCTTACAAGCACTAGGAGGTTGAATGCCTCCCCGCATTCCCTTTCCTTGTGAAACTACAGCTGTTCAATAGAAACTGCCTCCCTTTACCGGCAGGTCCCCTGTTCCTGCAACTTAATCTCTCCCATAGCTCCGACCCAGCCGCAAGCACAGACTCCCCACGGCGCCAGACTCTTTCCTTTCCCAGGGCACCCGAGTCCTCAGTTTGCATGGCTCCTCTCCAAGATAGGGGACTCAGCTCTTTAATGAGCCAGGCAGCTGTTACAGAAAGTTGCTGGGCTGCTACTTACTGAGGGGACTAGCTGTAGGACTACTCGTATATAAAGGAAGGGTCAAAAGTGTTGGGGAAAAAAAAAAAAAA
>NW_005843603.1:16647-18966 GCF_000455745.1 Alligator sinensis
TCTGTGCTTTCAAGAAGGGAACTCCCCAGCCTGTATGTATGCTGTGGATTCCTTCTCCCAAGGTGCAGTACCCTGCATTTGTCTATGTTGAACCCCATCCTAGTCTCGTCTGCCCACTTTTGTAGTCTGTCTAAATCTAGTTGCAGCCTCTCTCTCCCTTCAAGTGTGTCCACCTCGCCCCACATCTTAGTGTCATCAGCAAACTTGGACAGCGTGCTTTCCACCCACTCGTCCAAGTCGCTGATGAAGATGTTAAACAGTGCAGGCCTGAGGACTGAGCCCTGAGGGACCCCACTGCTCACATCTTGCCAGGTTGAGTACAACCCATCCACCACTACTCTCTGGGTGCGCCCCATCAGCCGATTTTTTACCTGCATCAAACTGTGCAGGCATCAATGCCAGAGTTGCCTAATTTATTGATGCGAGTGGGATGAGACAGTGCCAAAGGCCTTCTTAAAGCCATTTATTGAAGCTGTTTAAGGTATGATACTCTTTTAAAACTTGGCTCTGGAACACAGTGAACTATAACAAAGTCAAAAATTTGCTCTGACAAGAATAAGACAGATGTAAGGATTGCTGCTTGGCCATTATCATTTGTCAGAGTATCCAATGGAGTGTTTGGCTCACAGTGAAGCTCCATGACAGCACAGTCCCATTGACTGAGTCAAGTCACTGCACAAAATGTAGGGTCACAAGATATTTATCACCAGACAATGCACCAGTACCCATCTATTTATACCATTTGCTACTAAATGGATTTTATATCCTCTTTTGAAAACTGTACCATGTATTAATATTGACTTAGTTTCAACTGATGCTTCATTTACTTAATGTAGTGAAATGCATGTACTTTAATAAGCAAATATATCCCCATGCCGTTCAGCTGTGTAATGACAGCAGTGTCTCTTTTGACTAAACTTGTACAATCAACAAGGGACAGTTTAACTTTGCCCTAAATGCTATTGTGTAAGAACATACCCTGTATATTAAAGTGTTGCAGAGTGGATCAGGTCAATAAATGAATCTGGTCTTTGAAGCGAGCCGTGACTCTATTCACAAAAAGAAGCTTATTACATTAGAAGCGCTTTAAATGTTCAAGTAAGGTTTTGGGCTAATGGACTGGATTCATTAACTGGAATTTATGTCTAAAGCCTTCACCTCTGTAGATCTTCTCTCTAAACGGCATAAACACTATAGTCCTAAGGGTAGCGCACTGGAAACAAGTATTCCTTTACACGTGGCATTTCTGTATAGTTTGTATCCATGGGATTAACATAAAAGATTCAGAAGGTGAAAATTAAGGACACAAATCTTCCTTTCCAGAGCAATTTTGACATTGGAGAGGTTAAAGGGTCAGTATCCACATTGCTGAATAGTGGCTGCACAGAAAATAGCAGAACTCAGGAGATTTTACCTGAGAGTAAATTAAATCCTAGAGTCATGTTAAACACGGGATTCCCAAGGTTTCATTGCTGTTTGATTCCTCTTGCAGGCTCGGTAGCGAGCTTCAGTAAAGCTACAGCTCATCTGCGCATTCGTGCTTACGTACATGCTTACTTTGTTGATTATGGAAGAACGTATTTGATCATGAGCTGCCTTTTATCTGTGTGCTTACAGCTCTTTCCTGAACAGGGATGGACTGAAAAACTGGGGCTTGGAAGCGTGTACGGTGGCATAGATCCACTGAAGTGGAGTTATTCTGGGTATAGCATTGCTTTTCTAATGAAAAGGAAATTACACTATCACCCTTGACGAGTATAACAGAGTCAGGCTTCTTTAAACAGTTTCCACTTTTTGGAATGGAATTTGGATATGGGTTTCCCCAGAGGATGTATTTTTAACTGAACATCTGCTAGCCGGGATTGTGAAATCTGCCACCTAGTCCAAAGGTTAAGGACATTACAGTAAGGGTGAAAAATCTGCTGTTACCAAAACCTAGAAGCATGGAGACAAAATCTTTAGCAACTATACAGGACCTGATTGAATGAGCTAGAAGGCAGACACAGGGTGGTGTGTGTGGCAGAAATGCCCCCGTCGGTGCCCCTCTCCAGAGATCTGTCTCAGCCAGCCTGAGAGGCTGCTGTTGAATCCATCACAGTGGGGATCTCCCACCTTGTCTGCAGACAAAAGCCTGGCGCCTGGGAGGCGATGCTCTGGTCACCTGGGCAGGGGTGGGGGAAAGACCCGGCCCTGCGCGCGGGCCTGGGGAGCCAGGGATGCTTTGCAGATTGGACGGTTTGTAGCCAGTATTGGCAGCTTCGGTTGGACCGGGCTGCTGAGGTCAGAGAGGTTATAAAAAGGCCTGGGCCAGGAAGAAGA
>NW_005843603.1:19298-19828 GCF_000455745.1 Alligator sinensis
GGCAAAAGCCGTGATCATGTGCTAGGGCTCAGAAGAATTAGTCTACTGTGCACTAGCATCACGTAAAAGGCACGTGGGGAAAATGAGTATTGTCTTGTTTTCTCCATTTGACAGAATGGAAGCCAAATTTGACAGAAAGCCAAATTTTGGAGAGGTTGAGCAACAAGAGCCAAGGTCAAGAAGCAAACCTGCCAAGCTGGACACTGAACTCGGATGTCCCAGTTCCAGCCCAGCGCCCTAGCTGTACTATTGTAAGAGCTGCACGGCGCGTCAGTTGTGTGATGATGAGCCAGGCGGACAAACCATTTTCAGCCTGGCACATCTGTCATGTGATAGAAACATTAGGCCTGCATGAAGCAGCTAGTAATCACTTCGGACTCGGTTGGTTTGGGGGACAGCGATTCAATTCGGTGATTTGAATCACTGTCCCCAATCGATTTGGCTGAATCCAATTCAGAGATTCGGCAGCAGCCAAGTCTCCGAATCACCCAGGCCCCTCCCCCATCTGCTCTCCCAGCTCCGCAATGGCT
>NW_005843603.1:19987-23149 GCF_000455745.1 Alligator sinensis
AAGCTCTGGACCTTTAAGGAAAAAAAAACAGCAGGTGGGGGTTTGGGGGGGGGACTGGGAGAGCAGGCAGGGGATGGGGCCTGGCACAGGGGTCTCCCTCCATGGTCCCCTTCCCCCTCCCCACCCCTGCTTACCAGCTCCGAGTCCACCTCCAGCTCCCTACTGCAGCCTCCGGGGCTGCCCAAATCATCACAGCTCTTCAGATCTTTTCCAAAGATTTGGAGAGCTTCACATCTGCCTATACATTCATCCCGGGGGCAAAGAAGGGAATTGGCAAGGTTCTACTCACCAAGGCACCCCAGGGGGTGACAAGAAATAATGGCCACAAGCTAGCAGAGAGCAGATTTAGACTGGACATTAGGAGGAACTTCTTCACAGTTAGAGTGGCCAAGGTCTGGAACGGGCTCCCAAGGGAGGGGGTGCTCTCCCCTACCCTGGGGGTCTTCAAGAGGAGGTTAGATGGGCATCTGGCTGGGGTCATCTGAACCCAGCAAACTTTCCTGCCCATGCAGGGGGTTGGACTCGATGATCTATTGAGGTCCCTTCCGACCCTAACATCTATGAATCGACTTGTACTTCTTTATTGGCCCCCCCGATTTGATTCGGACTGGGAGATTTGGCCACCGAATAGGGCCAAACCACCTCTAAATCAAATTGGCACCAGAAGCTTCGCACAGCTCTAAGAAACATCTGGCAGGGGCTAAGGGGTGACAGGGGAATCTGGCAACACACGACTGTTTTGGCACGCATCGCCGATGACCCTAAAGAATGCGACCTGAGCACAAGACAGTGAAAACTGGACTGACACTGCAATTTCATCAGGTCAGCAGGACTTGTAACACCAGCAGCACAGCAAAATGAACTCTGCTGGTAAGCAAACACGTGTTTTATTCCCCCTACCCAGTGACAAAGATGAGCCCACCTGGGAGTTTTCTAACTGTCCACCCCTCCCACCAAAACAGATTTCCCCTCAGGAACCTCCAGTTTTCTACTAGGGGACAATTTTCCCCCTAAAGTGGCTATATTTATATATGTGGCTATTAGGGCTAAATAGAGATTGACCACATGCCGTTTTAATGTAAAATGCCAGGAACATGGCATGCATAATTCTTTCAAATTGCTTCTTCTAAGATGAACAGTGGAGTCTTAACAAGCACAGTAGAAACCGTCCATACAAGAGATAATCATCTAATACGTGTCTAAGGAAAAGGCCTTCAACTTTGCAGAGAAATTCATGTCTTCCTTAATACCCTGGCAAATAGGGCTCCTCCTCCTTTTCTCTCCTATTGAAAGTCACTCATTTACAAATAGATATATCGATGTATAGCCATTTTCCACTGGTGAAACAATGCACTAGAAAGACAGTTAGCTGCCTCTAGATACTACATCAATGCCCTGCTTTACTGAGCTAGGTGAATACAAAGAGAAGATGCACTCCATCCAGCCCTTGGCATCCCTTCTCTATCTTGCATTGCTGTGCCTGGAAAAATTATTCAAAACCAAGCCCAGGTCAATTGTGCGCCAGAGACGTTCACGTTAAGTAAGGTGGGCAAGATACTCCTTGAAATGACATGGATGGAAATCTGGAGCATGTAAACCCTGAATGTCGATGCAAGTCTCAAGTCTGACAGACTGGGGATGTTGCATCTGAGAAGCACAACCTTGTCTGCTACATCCAGTGTATTTTTCTCCTGCACTTCTACATTAAAGCAGAGAGAAATGGCTTGAGCAAGTCTCTCTCTCTAGCAGGAGCTCTCACAGGCTATTGCGTTTTACTAGCACTCGCAGCAGCAGAAGCAGTATTATAAATACAGATCCAGCGCAAAACCACTGCCCACCGAGCACTGTTGTCTCAAAGCCGGTTAGAATAAAATGCATAATTCCCACTGCCTGGAGTCCTGTCTGCACTAGTTTCCCCCGCACCAATGGGAGGAGAGGGTATGATGGAGGATGAAAATGTAAGGGGGTTCACTGTGAATATAAAGTAGCTGTGTTTGGCGGGGGGCAATAAATACTTCATTAGGATTAAATAAATTGTTCGGGCAGTCAAAACAGATCTATGGATTATGGAGTTGTCGCACTTGCCAAAAATGTTGTGACGTACATTAAAATGCAAACGCTTCGTACACATTTATTATACTTGCTAGAGAAGGGAGTAACAGCGAAAGACTGCTCTAAGAGATCCTCTGGTCAAACCTATTCTTGAAAAGAAAAGCAGTGAAAGGTCACGTTTCTGCATGTTTAGGGCCTAATTGGTAATTCCAATGAAGTTGAAGGACCTGGACCAAGATACTAATTGGGCCCTGGATCTTTCCTGATGAACTACTAACACATTATTCCATATTTGTATTTCTCTGGCACTTTGGCAACCAGGTTGTCCCAAAAGGACTTGAATTAAGCGTGAAAGCTGCTGTGATTTCAGAGAATCATAGTAGAAATCAAGTGTCGTCAGTTTAATACTCGAGATGTCCCTCTATTGTGGGGTTGTAGTCGCCCTTTGCAGAGGGATGGACTCATTGCAACAGACCTTGTCCATCTAACAACTAGGATCCTCATGTGCTGCAGCAGCTTTGTTTGCTGCCTGCAGCGCACAAAATGCACAGGCACCACCGACTGCATACGTACAATATATTCTGGAAAATGTGAAACCTGCATAGATGAGTCCTGGTACTACAGATGAGGGCAAAACAGAGCGACTCCTCCAGGAAAGAAAGCTGATGCATTTTTTTTCTGTATTTTGATCGTATATGTAGCCCGTTGGCCATGACATTCCTCCTCCCCCCGCCCTACTCCTCCAGTAGCAGTTACATACACTGCTCTTAAAGCTACCTCGAGATACTTGGCTGATGCTGCTTCCCAGGAGCCCGCATTTGAGACAATGTGGAGAAGATCCCCGAGCTTCTCCAGCCTATTGCCCACTACCCTATGCTCCTTATTCATGTGTGCACAAATGACACAGCTCGGAGTGCTCCCAGCGCATTTGAGACAATGTGGAGAAGATCCCCGAGCTTCTCCAGCCTATTGCCCACTACCCTATGCTCCTTATTCATGTGTGCACAAATGACACAGCTCGGAGTGCTCCCAGCTGGGTCATAAGGTGCTACAGGGATTTGGGAGCGGAGCTAAAGGGCCTGGGGGCACAGGTGGGGTTTTCTTAGATCC
>NW_005843603.1:24024-25501 GCF_000455745.1 Alligator sinensis
GGAAACCCCTTGACCCCTCCTGCCTCCCTGCCTATGGCGGGGAGTCTGGACTCCATCTCACATGGTCCTTTCCAGCCCCTAATGTCTATGAAAAAAAAAAAAACCTTTTTTCTTGGGTCTTTCAGCTAGATTGTAGGCTCTCTGGGACAAGAACCATCTTAGCTCTGTGTTTGTACAATGGGGTCCTGGATCACTAGAGGAGACCCCAGTTCTTATGATCATTCAAATACTCTCTAGACTCCCATGCCTACCTCTGTACAATACCCATTAACTCATGACTAAGGGAGGGGAAGTGAGCCTTGCACTGAACCCTTAAAACTCAGCTCAGGCCACTGCAGGCCTGGGAGGGGGTGCCCACAGTCCTGACAAAGAATGTCCCCTCACCCCCTGCCCCTTCTCTTGCCTTCACCTAAAATACCATACTCAAGCCTGAAAATAGATTGTATAGAGGGCTCAGGCTAAAGCTGTTTCCATTGCCTAATTGTGGGCCTGGGTAGGTAGGTTTTATTTCTTAGAGGTGGGTCCAGGCCCTCCCAGAGGCAGTGTCACGCAGAGAGACATCCCTTGGGTAAGTAGGTGCCTTGCCTTTGACAGGGCAGGTCGATTTCTCATCAGCAACCTTTCTAAACAGGAACAGTAATTAGAAATATGCAGCTGCAACTACAGACACATAGGTAGCTCCAGTTCGAATTTTGCTCTTCATCAAGAACCAAACTTCGTCTGGATTCTTACAAAGCCCACAAAGCCGCCTAATGACTAAAAAATATACAGCAAGGAAACATCAATATGAAGTCTTACCCATCTTGTTGGGAAGGCCAATTTTATCATAAGGACAAACCTCACTCCTACAGACTTCAGCAGAGGACTCTCGGGATCAGGCCCTGGTTCAGACAAATGCAGATTATTCATACCCTGGCTCACTAAACTTTCTCGAAAGTTTATCCAAACATCAATGACATCTGAGCCAAATTCACGTGGCAACTCATCTGGTTTATCTCAAAGTCCAATTATAAAATATCCTACCAAGATATCTGATGAACCCATGGTTACCTAGATATAATACTTTTCATCCAAGCATCTCAAAGTACTTTATTATGTACAATCAGGGTTCAAGTAATGTCTTGCAATGGTCCGTTATTTCCAGAGAGTCTTAAGACATTCAGAAAATGTAACTCATCTATGACAGTCTCCCCTGATAGATATGCACTATAAATCCTAAAACACCCAGTGAATATTGTGTTGTTCATTTAAAATCAATATCAACACCAAGTGTTATTTTTAGATAGCCTTTTAAGCTTTTTATTAAGCATTGAGGAACATGAGATTTGCTCAATTAAAATATATTGGCCATTACTGACAAGAAAGGCCAAAGCCCCTCATACAATAAAAAAAAAAAAAAAAAAAAAAAAAAGCCAGGTCAGGCCCAAAAAAACATCAGAAGGGAAGAATAAAAGGAGACTATTGATAGAGAAAATCG
>NW_005843603.1:26181-26638 GCF_000455745.1 Alligator sinensis
AGGGAAATTTTGAGGACTGGAGCAGAAGCACGGTCTCAAAGTTAAACTCCACACACCTCTGATCTTTGTAGCGCAGGCTAATTTTGTGGTAGTTCAGGATCAAGATCCTGACCCACATTTTGTAACTTGAGTTTGCCACAAGGAAATGGGAAAGAATAGGAAGGCAAGAGGTTTGCTCCTGTGCTCAGACATGGCTTAATTTTGGTCTTACAGATATTAGCACTCCAGGAAGACAGATTAAATTAAAATACATTTTAAACAACAAGCAATGGGGGAAGACAGAGCTCCCGAACAGTTGGTCTTACTGCAGTGCCAGTCGCAAGCATACAAAATGGGTCAAGGCCCCCCAAACACATGAAAGTTTAAAAAATAATACATTTGGAGGCCTATCTTCTTGTCTTCTCCTTTTTCAGACTTCAGTGTTGACATTTCTTAGCTTTTCCGCAACGCCACAAAC
>NW_005843603.1:28019-28709 GCF_000455745.1 Alligator sinensis
CCCCCCACAAACCCCATACCCACCCATAGCCCACACCTCCACACATCCCCACATGCTCTCCCCTCACAAAACCCACACCCTGCCATAAACCCCACTCCCCCCACAAATCTCTACCCACCCATCCACACTCTCCCACAATACACAAGAGTAAGATTTCATTTGAAGCTATTATACCATCACAAACATGTATATCAGGACAAAAACTATTTTTTTTTTAAATGAAATTAATGTTGTAGTATGTTTGATTTTTAGAATATAATTTGGTACTTTTCTGGTTCAGAGATGACAAATCCCCTTGCTGAAAGGAGTACTTCTGGGGGACAACGGTAGGGACTTCTGGTGGCAAAGGTCGGGGATTAGGGGACAGGACTTCCAGTCCCAAAATAGTTACCAGGGAGCGGGGCACCTGTCAAGGGGCAGGGCTACCCATGCGGCTCTCGATGGCAAACTCAGTCAGCGGCCTGCCACACAAAATAATTTCCCACTCCTGTTTTATTACCCTCCCCCGAATAGAGTGTCTGTTTTCAGCAACTGAATACGTAGACGCAATCCTGCCACATGACCTATGTGGTTGGACTCCCTCACCTGCCAGGAGTCCTTTTGATTTCATTGGGATTTGGCACACACGTAAGGAAGCTGTGAAACACTGTACGGTCAAGATCTTTGTTCACTTACTAGCTCAACAGGAAA
>NW_005843603.1:28789-31146 GCF_000455745.1 Alligator sinensis
TCAGTTAAACTCTCTCAGTGCCTTGGTTCTGCATAAATAAAGCTAAGAGATGCTCAAGCATCATGTGATACCCAGATGCATGAAGCGGCGAGATAGGACAGAGTTGATTTTACCTCTACATCCAGTATTCACCAGGCCAATACAGACATGTCAAGAGTGAATGCTGCATGCAGGGTGCTGACTTGCAGAGATGCATCCAAGGCACCATACTGAAACTCCTGAAAGTCATGTTATTGACAAGGCAGTTAAAGGACACCTTAATTCCAGTTTTAAAATACCTTAAAAGGGAAACAACCCTAAAAGGACTCCTTAATCTGTCAGAGGCATACCATATTAGAATAAATTAATAGAAGCTGGAGTTGAACATATCTAAACTAGAAATAAGACAAAGAATTTTAAACTAGTAAGGAGCATGCTGCCAAGAAAAGTCATGGATTCGTCATCTCTTGATGCCTTCAAATCAAGACTGGATGTCTGTCTAGACTAGAAGATATACTATAGTTAAAAGTATTTTAGATTGTGTGTGTCTTTATATATACATAACGCACATATGGTTCAGCATAGAAAGAACTGTGAAATGTAATGACCTAGGACACACGATTTAATCTGGGTGACTGAATGATTGCTTCTGGCTTTAAATTCTATGAATTATTTCTTTTTCCCACCCTTGGTTGTCCTACCTATTGAGATTACAAACTGTTTAGGGCACAGAATGCCTCTCAGTACTCATACACAGCACCTTGCCAAAACAGGGTTCAGTCGAATCTGAGACCTTTACACCCACCTTCAAATATTATAACTAGAAATGACCATTATCCATAGCCAAAGCAAGAATGCAATAAAAATCCCAATAAATCTTTTCAGGACATTAAATTTTGGAGCAAAGGATTTCCTATAGCCTTTTCACAGGATCCTTCCTACAAAAAAGGCTGGCAGGTTCAAGGATCTTCCTTTAAGTAATTGGACAAAGCTCAGAGGTAGGCAGAATGAGAGGCTAAAAAGGGAGAGGGAAAAAAAAGAAATGCTTCAGATGATAAAACATCAAAAGGATGCAGAAGTGGAAATGAAAAATCAGAACTAACTCACTGGAAGAAGACAGGTGGCAAGCAAGCTCTTCCTTCAATATCCATGCCATTGCTTGATGCAAAGATGATGATTTGAAACCAAACAAAGCAGACCTTGCATCTACCTGATTAACAACCAACACAAGGAAAGCAGAACAAGTACGTAAGTGCCTACCTGAGCCAAGGAGAATAATATCACTGCATATGGAAACAAAGCCACAGCCTGATGCGCAGGGAAAACTCACCATGACATTGGCTTCCAATGAGACTGGGATCTATCAATATTGGCTCAGTAAACATAAATACACAGAGGGAAAGCTTGTTTTCTTTCCCGGGATCTGAAAGCACTGCAAATGCTCAGTGGCATCTAAAGAGCAAAGTTCACACGTTTCTAACGGAAAGCTCTGTATCCCTATGCATCAAATGCAGCAGTTTGCACTTGGATCTAATGAAAACAGTGGCTCATTCTTGGAAATGATTACTCCATTTTAAAAGGAAGGTGTGGGACAATGTTTCTGGAGAAAAGGTGTTAGGCTAGACCTCAGCACATGAAACCAATGGTCCTTATCACAACAACCCAGTGGTCTGTGAGGCTTGTGTGGGGCTTGACAAACCTATTTGAATCAGTTTTACTTCCACAGATGGTGAAGGCTTTAGGTGTAACACAAATGCTTAAAAAAAGAATATGTTACCAAGTCGGACTTGCTGATCTGTTCAGGTCCCTTCCGACCCTAGAAACTATGAAACTGTAAGTCAGAACCAGTGTGTTGAGATGCATGTGCTCAAGTTCAATAAAGTATCTCTAGTTTAAGGCACTCAAAAAACTGTGCTGATACTCCAAGGTACTGAGGATCTGCAGTGCTAATTGAATGCAACGTGCCTTTTATTTCTTTTGCAGGTGGCTTGAAACCTTGTTGTGCCTACATATGGATTTAGATACCTAATTTTAAAAAGCAAGGCCAAGAGTTTTGTTTGTCACTAGGCCCCCATGTATCCATGTTTTGTATTAGTGTAACTATCTTGCCAAAACAGGGTTCAGTCGAATCTGAGACCTTTACACCCACCTTCAAATATTATAACTAGAAATGACCATTATCCATAGCCAAAGCAAGAATGCAATAAAAATCCCAATAAATCTTTTCAGGACACATTAAATTTTGGAGCAAAGGATTTCCTATAGCCTTGTAAAGTAAGAGGGGAAAATATCATAAATCGAGCTGCCTTAAAATAAAATGAAAGCCAAAAAAAAAAAAAAAAAAAAAAAAAAAAAAAAAAAGGACAAAAAAAGAGAAA
>NW_005843603.1:31156-32567 GCF_000455745.1 Alligator sinensis
AAAAAATAGGCAGCAACAGTGCAGTAGCCTTTTCACGGGATCCTTCCTACAAAAAAAGCTGGCAGGTTCAAGGATCTTCCTTCAAGTAATCGGCCAAAGTTCAGAGGTAGGCAGAACGAGAGGCTAAAAAGGGAGAGGGAAAAAAAGAAATGCTTCAGATGATAAAACATCAAAAGGATGCAGAAGTGGAAATGAAAAATCAGAACTAACTCACTGGAAGAAGACAGGTGGCAAGCAAGCTCTTCCTTCAATATCCATGCCATTGCTTGATGCAAAGATGATGATTTGAAACCAAACAAAGCAGACCTTGCATCTACCTGATTAACAACCAACACAAGGAAAGCAGAACAAGTACGTAAGTGCCTACCTGAGCCAAGGAGAATAATATCACTGCATATGGAAACAAAGCCACAGCCTGATGCGCAGGGAAAACTCACCATGACATTGGCTTCCAATGAGACTGGGATCTATCAATATTGGCTCAGTAAACATAAATACACAGAGGGAAAGCTTGTTTTCTTTCCCGGGATCAGAAAGCACTGCAAATGCTCAGTGGCATCTAAAGAGCAAAGTTCACACGTTACTAACTGAAAGCTCTGTATCCCTATGCATCAAATGCAGCAGTTTGCACTTGGATCTAATGAAAACAGTGGCTCATTCTTGGAAATGATTACTCCATTTTAAAAGGAAGGTGTGGGACAATGTTTCTGGAGAAAAGGTGTTAGGCTAGACCTCAGCACATGAAACCAATGGTCCTTATCACAACAACCCAATGGCCTGCTAGGCTTGTGTGGGGCTTGACAAACCTATTTGAATCAGTTTTACTTCCACAGATGGTGAAGGCTTTAGGTGTAACACAAATGCTTAAAAAAAGAATATGTTACCAAAAACCCTTCTCCCAGTAGGGCCTCTAACACTAGTGTAACACAAATGCTTAAAAAAATAATATGGTACCATGTCGGACCTGATGATCTGTTCAGGTCCTTCGGACCCTAGAAACTATGAAACTAAGTCACAACCAGTGTGTTGAGATGCGTGTGCTCAAGTTTGATAAAGTATCTCTAGTTTAAGGCACTCAAAAAACTGTGCTGATACTCCAAGGTACTGAGGATCTGCAGTGCTAATTGAATGCAACGTGCCTTTTATTTCTTTTGCAGGTGGCTTGAAACCTTGTTGTGCCTACATATGGATTTAGATACCTAATTTTAAAAAGCAAGGCCAAGAGTTTTGTTTGTCACTAGGCCCCCATGTATCCATGTTTTGTATTAGTGTAACTATTTGTATTAAGGGTGTGATTTGTTTTAAACAAATTGGACGCATCTACATGTGCGTATTAATGTGAAGCAATAAATGCTGGAGCTTATGCTGCAGAGTTTATTGTTGCAGGTGCACAATTTGAATGCACACCCAG
>NW_005843603.1:33376-44252 GCF_000455745.1 Alligator sinensis
TCTCCTCAGCCATCTTTGCTAAGGGAAGGAAATTCATAACAAAATTAACAGGATCATTTGTTTTTAAACCCTCCAAGTTATTCCCTCTTCTCCATTTCCTGTTTTCTCTGTGCTCCAGGATCCTGTAAAGACAAGTCCTCACCATGTACACATCAGTGGCTCCACTGAAGTCAAGGGCACATGAGGAATTAGGACATTCGACTCCAAGATCTTTGGGCCAGAGAGTGCCCTAACATGAGCCTTATACAGAACAATACATGCTGTCAGGGCTCAAAAATTAACTAATAAATGGCACTAATACCAACACTTCCTTTTCAAAATAGTCTTGCAGGGAACAGATCTATAGATTCTTAACAGGTTTTTAAACATTACAGTCCTTCAGTGCTTTATCTCCTCCTACTGACGAAAGGATAAGGTGGATGAGCATAATATAATGTGACCAAGTTAGCATGTATGAATGGAAGCAATGACTTCCTCATTTTTGATCCCAATGAAAATGCTTGGGAACATCAGGCACGGGATGCTGTCCTGTCTGAACAGGCAGCCTCATTTGCCAAACGTTGAGATGTGGTTAGATTAAAAAGTGAACCTATAAAAGTGGCAAGTCAAGGTTCATGTCAGCGATATCTTGAATGTTTTTGCTTCAACTTCTCAATTTACAAGGAAAAAAAAGATCACTTTTTAATTTGTTGGGTGTTGTTATTCTTGTTATTTTATAGCTTTGATCCTGAAAAGCAGTAAGCCAGCAAACTTCCACTTGAAGGAAGCAACCATCTTTGTAGCAGGACCCCATCCCAACACACAGCGGCATGGTGCAGATCAGTATACATGCGTGATAGTATACTTTGGTTGATAAAAACAATTGCCTTTTAAGTGCAGTCTGAGCACTCATGCAAATAAGTGAGAAAAACGCAGGTTGTATACCGGCACGTACACAAGGCAAATACCAAAATAAAGCAGCTGCAGCTGGCTAACAGAAGAGCAAGAGCCAAAATCATAAGCATGGCATTATTTAGCAAGGCTTGCCAGTAGACTAAACAGAATATGATGAGCCAGGTGCTGTGATTTGACATCACCGGGTGCCAATGGATTTACACCCATTTACAACAAGGCTGAATCTGACTCTGTACCTGCATTTGAGAGAGTCATTCCGAAAGCCCAGTTTGTAAATGCAGTCATATAACTTGCTTCTGTTGTTCTCTTATTTGCAAGGTTATGCCCTGGTTCAGGGAAGCTCTCTAAAAACACACATTGCTTTAAGCAGGTGACAGGAGTCCCTGAAGTATTTGGGGCTGCTTACATGATCGAGTGCTGTCCTGAGCTGGAATCTAAGATGCACTGCTTCAATTCTTGATTGCCAGAAGAAAATGGGGGGTTAGGTATAAAATGTAGCCAGGCCCTTTTAACCACAAAATCCACACTGTGAAAACAACAGGGGCATCCTACACAGCCCTTAGGAATCACCAACTATCTCTAATTTCCATTGATAAAACATTCAGGAACCGTCCACTGGTTATAAATGGAAAGGTGAGTTAACTAATCCTTTCTTCCCTGCTGCCCACACATTTTTCAAACCATGAGATGGTCACTTTTGCCTCTGAAAAAATAATAGATAGGAAGAATTTTTGAAGACAGGCAATGATTTACATAAAGACAAAGTGGAATCAATAAAAACTTGAGCCACTTCAGTGTGTCCTTAAAAAAATAAATAAATAAATAAATAAATAAATAAATAAATATATATATTTGCGACCCTGACCTTATTTTGCCTCTAAATCTTTCTTGTGTGTGAAAGCTGAGCATGGGAACAATGAATGAGCCAGTCAGGACTGCTGAAAGACAGCCCTGAGTTGCATCTCTCTCTCACAAATATGAGTCTTCTCGGACTGTCTGTCTGTCTGAATGCATCAATTATTAATAGTGTTATGTTCCACTTCCCCTTTTCCCCAGTTATGAAACTTTTTTTTTGCTGAAGATACTGAGGAAGATTCTTTTCCCGATTGATAAGTGCTGTACAGAGCACATCTGTCCTTTTACAAGTTGAACCTGGTAGCTATAGGGATGAAAAAATGTTAAATCCAAGCTGAAGATAGCAGGGGATTATGGATGTTACATGAGTCTTCAAATGATCAGGTGCTTTAATGTCTTTTCTAGTCTTCTCTACTAATAGTCAAGGTATACTAAATCATCATGGAAATACAGGGTCAACTTCAATCCTCAATCCAGCAGATATTTATACACGGGCTTAACTTTGTTCACATGAACAGATACACTGAAACAAATGCTTCTTATTTAATACTTGCATTACAGTAGGGGCTGGAGACATCAATGCCACACTACGCTAGGTGCTGTACAAGCAGTCATGGAAAGGCAGGTCCTTCCCCCAACAATTTACCAATCAAATATCAACTGGCAGACAACATGCTAGGAAACAGAGGGAAATAGGGGAAATAATCCTCAGCATGAGAAGCAGAGGTGACAGAACACCAGCCGGCAGCCATGCTCATGCCTTCGGTAGACACTGGGGAGATGGGAGTTTTATGGAGAGATCTGAGAAGGCGGCTGTTTGAGTAAATAAAATTAACTTGACCGTACGTGCCTGCAAACGTGTGACCCGTGGCGATCATGTGGAGTCGGTCGGTCCCTCCAATTGTTGAAAGAAAAAAACAAGACTCTTCCCCTAGTACAAATCTAGAATATCTGCACTGCATTTGGCAAAGTTACTCTAGGTTCAGAGCGGCGGGGAGAGAGGAGAATCCACCCCGAGGAATCTAATCCGGTGAATTCTATCCAAGCGCCTGTCCAAAGTTAAGACTACAGGACAGATGCATACATCTGCACTTCTCCAACGCACCGTTGAAATTCATAGAGTCTTAGATGCTGGGGTCGGATGGGACCTCAAAGAATTGAGTTCGACCCCCTGCCTGGGTAGGAAAGAGCGCTGGGTCAGATGCCCCCAGACAGATGCCTATTCAGCCTTGTCTTAAAGACCCCCAGGGCAGGGGAGAGCACCACCTCCCTTGGAAGCCCATTCCAAATTTTGGCCACCCTTACCCAGAAGTTTTTCCTGATGTCCAGCCTAAATCTGCTCTGTCAGTTTGTGACCACTGTTCCTTGTTACCCCAAGAGGTGCCCTGGGGAACAGAGCATTTCCGATCCCTTGCTGTGTCCCCCTAATCAATTTTTAGGCGGCCACATGATCACCTCCCAGCCTTCTCTTGCAGAGGCTGAAGAGGTTCAGGTCCCTCATGAGTCTCTTCTCATAGGGCTTTTCCTGTAAGCTCCTAACAATATGAGCGGCCTCCTCTGGACCCACGAGTCTATCAACATTCTTCTTAAAGTGCGGTGCCCAAAACTGGACGCAGTGCTCCTACTGCGGTCTGACCAATGCCGCAGAGAGAGGAAGTATCACCTCCTTGGATCTATTCATTGTGCATCTGCTGGTGCACGATAAAGTGCGGTTAGCTTTCCTGGTGATTTCATCACACTGACGACTCGTGTTCATCTTGGATCCACTGCGACTTCGAGATCCCTTTCCGCTGCTGTGCTGCTGAGAGGGTCACTTCTTATCCAGTACATGTACTGGATATACTTGCGCCCTAGGTGCAGTACTCTGCATTGGTCCTTGTTGTACTGCATCCTATTGTGTAGTGCCTGCTTATCCAACCTGTCCAGGTCTGCCTGCAATCATTCCCTACCCTCCAGAGTGTGCACTTCACCCCACAATTTAGTATTGTATGCAAACTTGGACAGAGTACACTTCACACCCACATCCAAGTCACTGATGAAGACATTGAAGACTACAGGTCCAAGGACCAAACTCTGTGGGACTCCACTCCCCACATCCTTCTAGGTCGATAACGACCCATCTACTACCACTCTCTGGGTGTGACTGCTAAGCCAATTTGCCACCCACCGGACCGTGTAAACATCTATGTCACAGCCTCTTAAATGTATTTATGAGAATGGGATGAGACACCGTATGGAAGCCCTTGCTAAAATCCGAGAAAACAACATCCACCTCTACTCCTGCGTCTAAGCGTTTTGTGACGCTGTCATAAAACAAAACCAGATTGGTCAGGTATCATCTACCTGCTACAAATCCATGCTGCATTGATTTTTCCGCTGGGCTCCCACAATTATTATCCTTCATAATTTTTTCAAAGACCTTTCCAAGGATAGAGGTGACACACGTAATTTGTGTCTACACATGTAATTTGTAGGAATTACAGGGCCAGATCTCAGCTCAGGTACACAGACGTACTAATGCAGGTCATGGAACTGTGCTGACTTGCAACTAATAATTTAGCTAATACTATGGATTGCCCTGTCCTTCTTAAGATTGCATCAGAATCCATTTAAATGCCAATTTCTGATTAAATACCTTTATATTACATTTCCTTTATTGTGCTCTTTGCTACTTGCATCTGAACTTGTATAATTTGTGAGCACACTAATCTTCAGCTACCCCTGCTTTCTAAATCCACAAGAAAGACTTGAGCATTTACTGTTAAAGGCCATCTTGCACTTGTACAAATGGTCTTAAAAACTTACTTGAACGATCCTTCTTTGCAAGGCAATCGGTCACACATGCTCAGACTTTGTCTTCCCAGCAGATGACCTTTACTGCAGCATCACCATGGCCTGAAGTCTCATTATTGTTAATCTCATATTATGATTACTATAGGCCTGGAGAAAATATGCAATATAAACCCCCTTGTTTACTACCCCGTGGTAAAACACACACCTTTTTACTCAATTGCCATGATCACACACCAATTAGAGATTTTCAAACCTTAAATAACTTCAGACATATAGCATCTCCTGTGTCTCTTAGTGGTCATGCCACTCAGATACTGGATTTTGACTCGTTCTTTAGAGATGCGATTCTCCTCTGAGTTCTGCTGGCATAAATCAAAGGGAATCTCATTGAAGCTAATGGAGCTACACTGGATTTAAAAACCAAACCCAGGAGTGACAAGAGAAGGAGGTCTTGGGGGTCACACTGATACCAAGGCAAACCCAGAGTAATCCCACTGAGTTGTTTTTTTCTGTACCACTGCTGACAGTGATACCATACCTTAATTCACACTACTTCTGGTGGCAATGGCGAGGATATGCAAGGTCCCTTGATTTCAGCAGGGATATTGCTTCAAGCAAGTTAAACACAAAGCACAGACTTCTACTTTTTATCAGGCTCATTAGAGCAAACATGTTCCAAAAGTGACTGGTGCTTTTGGGTGCTCAAATTCATATATCTTAAAGGGTCCTGATCTTCAGAAAAGTGCTCAAAAGATCAGGTCCTGGGAAAGGATCTCCAGTTGATCACTCAAAATCAATTGTTACACTTATGCTAAAATTTAAGGTCAAGATTGGTTATCTGAACGTCAAAAACACTGTCCAAGCCCTAACCTGGTTTAAACCCATCCTGCGGAAGTCATTGAGAATTCCAGGGATGGGAAGCAGACACAACAGGCCGTTCATGTTTCCCATATGGATGCTTACAGTGATAAGAAAAGCTAAGTGTAACCTGGCTTTAACACCACAGCAGCAGACGCACAATGTCACATAAGCAGAAAGTCAGTTGTCCTAAGAAGTCTGTTGAAATGGCATAACACAAATCCATCTTACCATGTATAAATGGGCCATGGGGATCTAAAGTACAACCCTTTCTTATTTATTAGTGTCCTAATTATTACAAAATTACAGCTCAACATATACACATGCGTATATGCTCCTCACACACACACACATACACACGCACACACACATGCTCCCCAAAGACTGACAGTTTTTTACTTATACTTACAGAGCCAAAACGACATCTCATGTAAAAGGGTGCAAGTCTGAGCTACATCCCCTTCTGCCATCTCTTGGTCTCTCAGTTGAAACTTTACAGCAAAACACACCAAACCAGGTATTTGCAAATATTACTTTTGACTTATGCCCTACTTTAGGACCCAAGTTCAGTCAAGTCCATAAACAAGAGCTCCCATCCATCCTGATTCAGCAGAGCACTTAAGCACTGGCTTAAATCACTTAAGTCTCATTGTGCTCAATTATATCCCTGAAATTGTTACACTTAACCAATCTTGACCTTAAATTTTAGCATATCTGAACGTCAAAAAACACTGTCCAAGCCCTAACCTGGTTTAAACCCATCCTGCGGAAGTCATTGAGAATTCCAGGGATGGGAAGCAGCCACAACAGGCCGTTCATGTTTCCCATATGGATGCTTACAGTGATAAGAAAAGCTAAGTGTAACCTGGCTTTAACACCACAGCAGCAGACACACAATGTCACATAAGCAGAAAGTCAGTTGTCCTAAGAAGTCTGTTGAAATGGCATAACACAAATCCATCTTACCATGTATAAATGGGCCATGGGGATCTAAAGTACAACCCTTTCTTATTTATTAGTGTCCTAATTATTACAAAATTACAGCTCAACATATACACATGCGTATATGCTCCTCACACACACACACACACACACACACGCTCCCCAATGACTGACAGTTTTTTTACTTATACTTACAGAGCCAAAACGACATCTCATGTAAAAGGGTGCAAGTCTGAGCTACATCCCCTTCTGCCATCTCTTGGCCTCTCAGTTGAATCTTTACAGCAAAACACACCAAACCAGGTATTTGCAAATATTACTTTTGACTTATGCCCTACTTTAGGACCCAAGTTCAGTCAAGTCCATAAACAAGAGCTCCCATCCATCCTGATTCAGCAGAGCACTTAAGCACTGGCTTAAATCACTTAAGTCTCATTGTGCTCAATTATATCCCTGAACTGCAGACTGAATATGGAAAAGAGAAACAGCATCATCTTTTTTAACCCCTGTCAAAAAGGTTGGAGAAGCCACCAGATGCAATACAGACCCTACTATACAGATTTTCCCCCACCCAAGCATTCTACTTTGTGTTCCCTAGACCAGCAGGTGCCTTAATCCCTTCCCAGTTACACCAGTGCACATTGTTAGTGACTCCCGTAAACAGTCCTGGATTTAGGCTTAAACTACACTTCAGGGCCTCACACTATGAGGGGCCTCTAAATAAGAAAAAGAAAACCAACTCAATGTCAAGTTTTATAATAAGCAGTCAGTAAATAAAGGAGATAAAGGAGATATGGGAAAATGACTCTCTAAACGTGGACATTTTCGTCCTTATGTGACAAAAGTATACATACACTGGATTATTTTCATCGGATGCAGCCTCTAAAGATGGACATAGTTTAGGGCCTCAGCATGTCATAATCTGGCACTGCCCGTAAAGCAACTGGTGTAAAATGGGTCCTGGCAAGAGGAAATTCAAGCTCTAGATAAATAGCCATGTTAAATGTATTCCAACTTAATCTCATCCTTGGATGAACCTCTTTCAAGTCTGCACTGTTGAAAATAACCACCGGCACTTCTCCAACTGTTGTCATTTAATTAATTAACCTTTCCCACTGAGCACTCCCAAAAGCACAAAGGCTCATTAATCTTTCTAGTGATTAAAAAAGCCGCAAAAGGTTCAAACATTTACCTCTCCTTCCCAGCTGCTGAAATGGTTTTAGGAGGATCGGGGTTCATACCTCACATTCCCTGGAGCCAGAGATGGTGTATGCGCAGGGTGCATATCCATTAACGGATACACCCATGGTTGGCTTGTAGTCCACATAATACTCCTGCAAAGTGGAGTTCATTTGCCTTTCAGACTCTCTGGCCTTTTTTCTGCGACTCTTCATAAGAGAGTGCTGCTGGAGTTGTTTCACACTGGATGAGTAGCACTTCCACGACACGTAGATAACCAACAAAATCATAGCCACTGAAAGAAAGAGGGCCACGCTCCCAGCAACAATTTTGTGAAAGGAAACACGCTCGTACTCCGGTTCCACTCCAGATGCCGGCAGGTCCGGAGAAGGACTTGGCATAACGGAGGTTGGCTGATTACTTTCCAGTTTAGAAAGGGTAGGTTTGGGAATAAAAAGTGGCTTCTGGGGCATTTTAGGTGCCTGGTATGATCTTTCAGTAACCGCCACCTGGATTTCAGCACAGATATTATAAATTTCCACAGCATCGTTCACCTTCTCACCCTGCATGTGCTTAGGGCCCGCACATATCATAGTGCTTTCTTTATTCCCCTTGAAATCCTTAAGCCAAGTAAACAGAGGGCAAATGGTTTGCGTACATTCCCACAGATTTCCAGACAGAGAGATTGATATTAGTGAAAGCCATGAATTGATGGTCTCCTGAGAGACACTGGTGAGTTTGTTGGCATCCAAGTTCAGCTTGTGCAGGTTGGGCAGGTGTCGTAACGTCCTGGGCTCTATTCCCATCATGTCATTCCCCGATAAATCCAAGTTGTGCAAGGAGCTCCAAGTCCACATTAACCCTGGGCTAACAGACCAGATCCTATTCCACTGCAAATAAATAGATCGAAGGTTGAAGAGGTGTGGAAAGTGGGGCAAGCAGATCTTAGAAAACTGGTTGTGTTCTATAGCTGATCTTAAAAAAAACTGGTTGTGCTCTAGATGGAGCTCTGTTAACTGCAGGAGGCCAGCAAAAGCATTGCGAGACAGACTCCGCACACGGTAATAGCCCAAATCCAGGAACAAAAAAAATCAAGGTTCCGGCAATCCTGAAAAACTCAGACTGGTCCCATTTTTAGCGAGTTGGAACGCAAGTGCAAGAACAAGAGTTTGCGAAGGCCCTTAAACTGCTCTGACTATAACACCTGCAGCTTGTTGTAAGAAAGATCCAGGTTGCGGAGGTCAGGGACCAGGTGAAATGTTTTGTTGTGCAGATGAGTAATTTTGTTGGAGTTCAGGATTAGTTCCTTCAGATCCCCTGAAACACATCCTCCTCCACAGACATGATGTAATTATGGCCAAGATAAAGCCAGATGAGCCGATTCAGGCCCCAAAACTGATTTGATTTAAGCTTCTGGATGCTGTTGTAGCGCAGCGATAAGCCTTGAGATCCTCCAGAAATATTCCGAGGGATCTCTCTGAACGCGTGAGATTCACAGTACGCAATTTTGTCATCACATCTGCAGTTCTTGGGGCAGGTGCGCTGAGCCGCAGTGAGTGTACCAGACAGCACTGCAGAAAGTAGCACTAACACCACACTCATGCCTCTCAGCTGCTTCATTAAATGGAAACTTGCAATATTAAAAAGACGACAAATGTGCTTTGTAAAACTATTAAAATAAATCACCAGGAGATTACTTATGTCAGCAGGGCTTCTACTGAGGCATTGGAGGTCCAGTGGGTTTGAAGACAACTTGTTTGTCCCTTCCTGAATTGTTTGCTATGTAAATAGGCTAGGAAATGAAATGATAACTGCTGCCTCCCTGTCCCACCACACCCACACCACCACTGTGGTTATTCAATTACTTGTGTGTGATTTATGATCTCAAAGATGGGCCGAGAGCCTGTCTGCTCTTCCCGTGTAGCGGATATATCCTTATCACTGGATGCTGAGGTTTTAATAATAAACGTATCTGTCAAGTCACCATTCTAAACTCACTGCAGGGTTCGATTGGAAACTCAGCCCCTGCTTTGGTAGTTCAACAAGAAGTAAAATATTTCTTAATAAACCCAGCTGCTTGTAAATCTTTTCCAGCCTGCACCCCTCCCCCGTACAGTGAGCAGCTGACATAATAAAGTTTGACCTGCATTTAAAATGTGCCTTTATTGCAAAATGGAAGAGTAGATGAAAATCTTACTAACCAGCATTGAGGGATCTTTTTCATGTGGAAAAAAAGGATGCACTGTAAAACACATACATAAACACTATCATAAAGCATACATGTGTATTATCTATATTGTGTAGCAGATGTAGGGGACCTCGATATCATGAGGATGCCTTCATTAATATACACAGCTCACAACTTAGTTTTCAAGGTCGCATTATATGGATGTAAACACATCTGCTGATATTCAAATATCTATTATTTTGCACGTGTGTAATTTTGATGTACTGCATGTACATACCTACATGTATGTGTGTGTACACACACACACACACACACACACACACACAGAAGTATGAGTATGTGTGTATATGTATGCACACACTTTTATACCAATGTTGTGTGACCCTGGTGGCAGCACTACCCACAGCCATGTCCAAGTTTTTGGGATCCTGGGGTGCCAATAGGTCTCCATCTACTCCCACTCTGTCTACAGGCTGGGAGCACCACTCACTGGAGCGCTCTCCCATGGTGCTCCCCCCACCAGACCACACACTAAGTAACTATTTACAATAATGTATTATTTACAATAACAACTCAGAGATTGACAAATAATAACTGAGAGACTGACAAATTCGACATCCCATAAATAACAAACTAATGTTCATTATTGAGACATTGTAGCTATATTACTTATGCAAGCTATTGAGCTATTAACTTTTGTGAGCTATTGAGATAGTAATGGTAGCTCACTATTGAGCTGTTTTCAATAAGCTCAATAATGATCTATACCAGCAGATAAAGCAAATACTCATCATATAACAAAAGTGATTGTCACAACCTAGTGATTTTGGTGCCTCGGCACGATGGAATTTTCCCGCCGCATGAGAGCCTCTTGCACAGCAAAAGGTTTTTGTTGCAACAGAAAAACCTCGGTGCAAGAGAGTTCCCGCCATTTGAATGCAAATTTGTGTTCCGCTATTGGCCAGTTCTAAATTATTCCTACGTGGCGGCTAGTGATTGGCTTGCTGGCTGTTTAAAATTCCGTGCGACTTCCGCCCAAGTCAGAGAACTTTGAGCATGCTGCAGAGTGCCTCTAAAGAGATCTGACTTGCGGCTTTGTTGATCGATAGACTGATCACCTATTGATTCTTCTCCCCGTCGCCGAGCACAATCCTCGACGTACCCTCT
>NW_005843603.1:44608-47930 GCF_000455745.1 Alligator sinensis
CAGCCATTAACAGAATAATTACATATAAAACAACGGGGGGGGAGGGGGGGGGAGGTGTGTGTGCTTGTGCAGAGGGAGGGGATACGCAATCAAAAAATATAATAGCAAGAACACCTGGCAAAGGATTGCACTGCTGCTGTTCAGACTGGTCCCCACTCTCGATCAGCTAATAATCCAGCTGAAAAAAAAATATACTGTACACCTGCAGCTGTGCTAAGGATGCAGCAACAAAAGTTCACTTACCCATCCTTTTGTCATCCACAAGTGTATCCTTTTTTTTTCTTCCTCTGGCTGTTTTCTTCTCCCTCTCCCTCTGTCTTTTTTTTTTTTCCTTCTCTTTTTACACAGGCCTCCTTTCTTTAAACCATAGCAACCTTCATGCCACAGCACAGCTGCCACTCACATCACCAACATCCGATGGGCATGCCAGTAACCCACAAAAAGTTTCCTAGAGAGGACAAGAAAGAATTTGGTGGATGAGGAAAGGAAGGGACAGGGGTGGGGTGGGGGGGATACTAAACTCTGAGAGCCATTGTGCAAGTCATCAGAGAACCATCACTATTACTTGGCAACCTACATTTAAGAGCTATAGCACAGCAAGTAAACCAACTTCTCTGGGAGGAATAAAAATAAAGTCTTCCCATACCTAGCACCCCTTATTCTGCTGCCCTTTGCCATTCTCAGGTGCAGCAATCCATCCTCCAACTCTTGAAGCCAGCAGGTCTCCTGTGCTGTTTAAGAGCTATGCCGGACAGATTTATCCATTTAGCCGGTTGGGCTGAAAGTGTCTTGTAGCTGTGCTGCGAGGCAACTCTTGCCAAATTCAGCAGGCTTTCCAGAGAGCGAGGATGCTCCAGAGCATGTGGGTGTTAATGTTTACTTTGTGATGCACCGAGTGTCCTCCACTGGAGTGACCGAATCACACATTAAAGGCACGAACAAGTGATCCTGCCATTGCTATGCACGCTCCTCTTTCAGAAAAGAAAATTAAAGACACAGTATTGCTTCCTCCCTCCCACACTTTTTCCTTCCCAAATTATTAAACATTTATTCCATGGATTTTCCTGCAATTACTATAACAGACCAAATAAAACACTTCATCCTTGCATATTTAACAAGCTGCATGCCTAAACCACCATCTTTTTCTTATGGGAATTATAGGCTCTTTTTAATCCCTTTATTCATTGCAGGGGGCTTGGTGTGGAGGGGGGATGCTTATAGATGAATAATGAAAATGCTGTTAAAGGCACTAGGTGGAAGCTATAAAATACACAAATCTAGCATCTGCATAAAGGGTATTTAATTAAAAGCGCTATGTTGAAATGTAAACAGACTGAAAATGGCATTTTTAAAAATGCCGCTAAGTGCTTTTTGTCAGGCAAATAATATAAAGTTCAGCATATAGTTGTAACAGACTGCCCGTGTGGGCTCACCAGATCGGCTTGAGACATTTCCCCTGGGCTAAAACCAGTGCCGGTAAACTCGGAGCAAGTCCAAGGGTGGAGGTGGGGAGCCCTGCCCTGCGGAGAAGGAGAAGCTGATTGAAAGAAGGGGTTTTCAATCCCCTCATTTGCAGGGAAGGGGGATGGCCGGGGTTGGGGGCCAGCCACCATCAGCCCTGGCTGCCCGGTTTGCAAGCCAGGGGGGACTGCCAGAGGGGATAAAAGCATCACTCTAACTGGCATGAGGGCTGCTGACAGTGACTCTGGGGAATGATGCAGGAGGCCTAAGAAGAGCTGGGAGGAGCTGACCCAGCCGAGGGAGCAGAGACACCCCTCTGAAGAGCCTCAACGGCCCTGGGAGAAGAAGGCAGGGGCAGTCGGCCATACCACCAGCCTTGCAGCAGAGAGGGAGCTGCGGCCAGGAGCGCAGGTGGCATCCTTATCCAGAGCAAGGAGCTGGGCTGGTGAGTTAAGGAAACCCCTTACCTTCCCTGGGGAAGCGGGACAGCAGCAGGTAAGGCGCTGGGATCCGGAGGAGCAGCAGGACGAGGGTACCAGGGAGCTCGGGGCGCAGGCTGGTGCTCGGAGCAGGACTGGGGAGCCGCGAGGTGTGTGGGGTGCCCCGCCAGTCATCTGGAGCAGGGGTTTGGAGTAACAACCCCCTGGAACTGCCTGTGCTGCTGACCCTCTGCCACTGACTGCCCCAGAGGGGGATTCAGCCCTGTCCCTTATTCTGCAGCTGATGGTCATCGCATGAAGACCCTGAGCTTTGTGCTTGGGTCATGCCGATTGCTGCAGGAGCCTACTCTGTCGCTTGTTGCTTGCCTGTTTGGTAGCCACGGAGGGTCACTCTTCAGCCTCTTTGTGGGGTTGGGATTTGATACAGTTTGATTGCTGCAAACCAGAAGAGCTGAACCGGTTGCAGTCTGTCGCTTATTGGGAAGCCTGTTGGAGCTGCTGGGAGTGAGCACTCTGCTTCCTTGTGGTAGCACCTCAGCAGCGGCTGAAAGCTGCCAGTTCCCCTACCCGGGGTCTTGAGTCAAGGGCTGACTAATGCATTCGGGTTTGTTTTGTGATTCTGGTTATGCCACTGAAGTTCACGTGTAAGTCACCTTTCCTGTTATTCTTGTTTTGTAAATAAAATGTAAATAGTTAATCCAGTTAAATGTTAGACCTGCTTGGGACTATGGGCTGCTCTATGGGGAGTAGGGGCCGGCTGGGAAGTAAATTGGTGCTGGCCAGAAGCCCTGCCCCACTCTCACCACACCATCCCTGATATTGGGCAGGGTGGCAGCTATTGGGCCGCCACCAGGATTACATAATGCAAGGCTGGAGAGGCATACTTACAGACACCTTTTTCCAAATTCAGAAGCAGTCAGGTCTCACAGACAGAGCACTGGCCTGGGACTCAGGACGCATGGTTTCTACTTTGATTTCTATGCAACCATCACTTCTGTAGTGTTTCATCTCCCAACCTTGATCTACCTTGCTTATTTGAGGGCCTGATCCAACTCCTGCTAAATTCTTTGGAAAGATGTCAATGGGCTTTGAATCAGGGGCATACGATTCTTGATACATGGACCCAATTTTCCAGACGGTTCAGCCCTCAACGCGTAAATATTTTCAGAAAATCTGGCCACTTACTGACATGCCTAAGATGGATCCGGGCTCTTTAGAAAATCTGTCCTCATTTGTACGTGCTGTGGAAAGTCTGAAAGTAATAGCCTATGTGTCTAGAAAGCACTTAGCACAATAAACCTTGATCCTATCCGAGGTCTCTGTATGCTACCACTATTCATTCTTCCAGTATTAACAAAAATTAAATCCTATCATCCTTCATGGCCAGATTCCATGCCTGTTTTTCTAGATTTCTTATTCCT
>NW_005843603.1:48623-50562 GCF_000455745.1 Alligator sinensis
CAAAACCAACTGGGTTCAAGTTTAAATTGTAATGACATGATTATGAAAGCAACATGCCATTGTGATCAGCATCATTTTTGTTCTCATTCCTAAGTAAGCCCAGTAATATTTCCTAATACAAACAATGCCAGAGTCTGGGATCCTGGGACTTGGAATAGATCCTTTGCCAAGAAGAAGTACATGGAACAACTAAAGCTGAATTGAATGAGGTTTTATCCCCCCCTCCTACCCCCCACCGATCAAGGAAGATCTAAAAAGACTGAAAACATTTCCACGTGGTTTTCTTTCCCAGGCTTCTGTATCACTTCCTTTTTTGTGAGACAAAGTGTCAGAACTGCCCTCATTCTAGACACTCTCAGGTGAGCAAGAAAATGGCTATATTTGCTGCTGTAAAATTTGATGAACTTTCTCTCCTAAACTTTTGATTTTTAATCGAAAAGCCATAACCCCCAAAACTGAAATCTTTGGCGGTTCCACTGCTCCCCAAAATGTTTCAGTCAACAATAGTCTGGGTTTGTTCTTGGTTCTCTCACAAACCATAGTGAGAAAACTAGTTCAATAGTCAGGAAAGTGTACAAGACAGGAATAAAAATGTCATTTGAGATTTCTAGTCCAGGTCTATCTAGGCACAGGAATCACAGAAATCTTGCATGAAGAAGTTTAGGATGGCATATAGAGGTTTGGATGCTCTAAATGACAAGGTGCCCTGCCCGCTATCATCACTAACCTGCAAAAATTATCAATAGTAATAACCATCTTGCTTACACTGCAATCCATTCTTTAGCATCTAGACTGATGACTGCATTTATTGATCAGGAGCTGAATTAAATATAATAGCACATTTGGGGAGTGAGGTGGTGGGGGTCATTTTGAATCTCATGATTTCTAAATCACAGGATTCAAAAAATAAGAATGTTTTGCAAATTCTTTACATTTGTCTTCTTGTTTTTGTGCATTTAAGATGCGTTTGAGTCCTGTTGTAAGGTCTTTTTTGGAGAACTACAGGAGTCACAAACTTACACATGCTGAACCCTTTATCTGTGCAATTTGGAGGGACGAGGGTGCTCTCCCTATTTTAAAAAGAACAAAAAATTCCCCAAACAAACGATCTCAAACTGTTTCATATGATCAGCTTTTCAAAAGCCCTGCATAGTCACGTTACATTTCTATTGACTGCCACAAGAGTTCATGCTCTTCCAAGTTTGAAAAGCCCCAGCCACTAACTGGTTGACAAATGGAGGTTTTCTTCATAAAAGCTTTCTGAATTTTTTCTCATTTCGTTAACTTAATTTTTAAAAATACTGTCCACCACAGCTAATCAATTATCTAGATTCATTGGCTGCTTACCAATGTCATCCCATTCACAAAAACTTTTAAAGTGCATGTAGAGCTCTAATTATGACTGCCTCAGCATCTTCTAGGCACATAGCTCAAAAATGACTGCTTGTGCACAGGCATGTCTGTAGGACCCTCAGATTTACTTCTCCTTTATAGTGTGGTGGGAGCATAACCCACCGGTGATCACATACGGAGATCCCACGCTGTGCGAGTCCACAGAGTACAGGAGTATGCTACCGCCCCTGGCTACATAGCCTTATACAGCTTCTAAAAATACCGTATTGCTTGAAAGAAAGAATCTCAAAAGACACCCAAGAAACAAAGCCTCCGTTTTTGGCGGCATTTGTCGGAGCTGCCGGGAATCTTGCTAAAAAGCCCTCAAATTATTCATTATTTCTCTCTTTAGTATATCGAGCTCCAGGTTCTCCAAGCATTGGTTTCACATGCAACATTTACTTTGTGACACCGAACACGCCAAGTCAAAACTGAGCAATAACTACACAAACCCAGTTCACACCGCATGAATCAGCTTATCTGCCTTTTGGGATGGAGATTTTTTATCTCGGCTGTTTTGGTGCAGCAGAAGTACATATTCATCACT